>NC_133653.1:3480247-3780247 GCF_009905375.1 Apium graveolens
AGAAGCAGAGAAAAAGAATGCTCAAATATTAGAACAACAATCTCAAGGAAGACATGATCAGCTGCTACTCATTGTTATGATAAATGAAAACTAGCTTGTTAAAGGTGGCCAACAGATTTATTTCTCAAGCCATTGCTAAATAATTTTCATTATCAGTGGGTAATCCTTTGTCGCAAAATATCAATTGCTTGTTAAACCCTGGGAATTCTGTGAAAGTAGGATACTCCAAATTATAAAAAAAAAATCATGTTCAGTAATAAAACTTACAGATGGTGGAGTTGCTTCCAGGCAAGAAAAATGACCTTTTGGAATAATAAGAGAGTGCCTGATAAATTAATGACGGTTAGAACTTTAAACAAAATTAAAGAGATATGGTTCACATACAATAAAATGGTAAATAAACAAAAGTTGAACAATCAAATTACCAAAAGGTTGTCCCTTAACCCGAGTTCTAAACAATATCAATTTTAGTTCACCTGTTTAATAAATTTAGTGATTGAGGATGCCATTGTAAAATCAATAGTAATAGCTAGGGACCCTCTAATCTATTGCTACTTGGTCATGTGATCACTCAGCACTTTAATAAAATGGAACAGCAAATAAATGGAAGCCTAGGATCTATTACTTCAGTAACTCGAATTTGGCTGAACCACTACCACGGCAGCCCGGAAAATTTATGCATAAGTACTACAGAAAAGAACATCATGCAGCCTGGCAGCCACAAGGCCATTTATAAATAAAAAGAGTCAAGCCACGAAATGCCTCTATAAGAATAACCGAATTGAATGTTGATAGTATGTGCAAAATTATTAAGCATCCAATCAATTTGGTTGCCATTTAATAACAGGGAAAGGAAAAATGCATCTATCACAACATTGTAGGTCATACTTTTGGAAATCATGGTAGATAAATCCCTAGTGTTAGTTTTGAATTTTTAAAGCCTACCAAATGGAACATATAATTTTACACCAAAACAATAAATACATAACTATTCTGTATTCAACATGATAATACCTTACCCAAGACTGAGTGGGTTTACATCCAAAATGCAGAGGCAGACATCATCTTCATAAATCTGTGGCCATAAAAAATTTAAGGGATCTGGGAAGAGGGAGTAAATAAAGAGTGCATATAAATACCACAACAGAAGCCTGTTTAAATATTTTGTTTTTTGATGTCAACGAGAAATTTGAATGGAGGAACATAAAACTCTAAAATGAAATTTTGTACTAAAGTTAGCTCATGCTTTTTTGTTGTGTGTAATGATCACTTTTCAAATGTCAAGATTGCTAATGAGAGACAGACAGTTTCAAGAGCTATATTATTTGCTCAATTTTGTATAAGCTCAATAAACTTGTTCCCACAAATTTGAAGAAGTCCATAATCCTAATCTTGTCCATAATTCTAATCTTACCAACTTTAAAAGTTCACCACTTCGACCAAACTAATCCTACCGAATAACGTATAGAAAACCTCTAATTTACTTAAAAACATAAAACACCTTTTCCTAACAACTCAAGTGAAACCAACTGTATTCTCTCTAATAGCTTACAATCCAAATATCACTTACTTAATGCTAGTTATAGGCATATAAATACTGTGTATTCAAAATCAAAGTCTACACTTGCTACTAATTAACCAGAGATTATTTCGAATATAAGCAATAGTATGCAAAGAATTAAAACTAAACCAGAGTTATTCACTCTTGTTAATCCCTAATGTTAATAATAGCTAACAATTCTTTATTACCTCTTAAATTCTTTATAAAGTTTGAATCTTTTACAATGGTGGTAATAACAGAACCAGCTGCAACATTTGATACTTATCTAATCCTAGCTCCAAAAAAAAAAAAAAATCAAATACCCACAAATATTTTAAAATTGTTTTTCACAACATTTCGATAAAATGGCCACAAATTACAAAAACCCAAGATAACAATCAAGAAAAGCTGTGATTTTTAGCACTAAAAACACAAAAGAAAAGCAACCCAAGAAAAGAATCAAGAAAAAACTGTGATTTTTAGCATTAGAACAACAAAAGAACAGCAACCCAAGAAAAAGTTGTGATTTTTAGCACTAAAAACACAAAAGAAAAGCAACCCAAGAAAAGAATCAAGAAAAAGCTGTGATTTTTAGCATTAGAACAACAAAAGAACAGCAACCCAAGAAAAAGTTGTGATTTTTAGCATCAAAAACACAAAAGAGAAACAACCCAAATGACAAAATGGAAAGAAAAGATTACCTTGAAAGCAGGAGAGTCTCCATTAATAATCTTGCAGAAAACACAAGAAGAGCTATCTTTATTAATAACATCATTAGAAGAAGAAGAAGAAGAAGAATGAGAATTAGAGAGAGAAATGATAGAGTTGGGAGAGGAGAGAGGTTGTAAATGACAAGTGAGAATAGAGAGACGTCGATGGGCCTCCATAATTTTCAAGAACAAGTGAAGAAGAAGGAGCTAGAAAGTATTGTGGCCATGCTTTTTGTTGGCTATTCTTGATTGATGGTTTTATGAGGTGAGGTCAATACATTTGAGCTGCTTATGTGTATCCTATACAATACATGCGTAATTTTATATTTTTAATGATTTTATATGTAGGAGTATTATATTTATGAACATGAATCTCCATGCCTGATTGAAATGGACTGATTTTGTGAGGTCGGGAGGAAATGGATATGTTCCGGGCCTATTGAGAAGGCGTCTTGTTTTGGTTGTTACGCTTTTTACGTGATATCGAGGTTTCGAAACTTGTCTAAAATATTTTATGAATATTTGCAAAAAATATTACTCATTATCGAGAATATGTTGGGTGTATGAGTGAAAAAAATAAAATAAATTATTATCAGTTAATTTTAGAAACAGTTTTTGTGAAAAACGATAAAAAAAAATTGTTTTTGCGGGAGCAAGAGGATTGTGTTATCTGGAGTATCTATATCTATACTCTTTATTAATAAGCGAAACTATGTATAATTTGGTGTTAAAAGTACCGAAATACCATTTTGGTACTTACCTGACATAAGTTGACTTCTATTGTCAATAAATTTTGTTTTTAACATAAATTGACTTCTATTTTTTATAAATTTTATTTTTTTTGTTAGTATTCATCAAATTGTCTACTTAATTTATAAAATAAAAATATTTTTTAAACAATTTGTAAATTATATTTTAAATTTATTAAGTTACGTTAAATTAATTAAAATAACTTATATTTATTTTTTATTTTAGAAAAACTACAAACTACTAAGTAAACTACTAACACGAATTGACTTATATTCTTCGTAAATTTTATTTATTAATAACCTATATTAAAAAGTTATTAAGTTATGTTAAATTAAGTAAAATAACATATATTTACTTTTATTTTGAAAAACTACTAACTACAAAGTAAATTATTAACACGAATTGACTTCTATTCTCGGTTTTATTTTCTATAATTTTAAAAATAATTAAGTAATAACAAATGCCTTTAGTAACATTTATTAATTTTTAAACTGAAAATTATTGATTTAACGATTGTATTTGTTATTGTTCATCACAACGCTTATTTACTTTAAATTGAAAAACTTATTTTAACTGTAATAAATTTATGGGCTGAATTTAGATTATATTAAGTTATATTAAATTAAGTTTAATAACATCTATTTACTTTTAATTTGTAAATTATTTTTTATCGATAATTAAGTAATATTAAATAAACTATATTGAAAAGACTAATTATAAGATAATTATCAAATATATTAATTAATATTAAATTATATAAAGAACAGATATTTGGTTCATAAGATAAAGATACAATTCATTTCACAAAATAAAACTAATATGTTAGATTTCTATATCAAGTAAAACAATGCAAAATTAGAATTATAGTGAAAAATTTCATAACTGATTCGATTATTTTTAACCACATAACTATTTTTTCCAAGTACCAATTTAATATTGATATTAATATATTAATTTAAATTCGTGTTTCTCCCGTATTATGAATAATTCTCTACAAATTTTAATTCGATATTTTTAATCTCGGACCCGTGTTTAGCACGGGTTATTAACTATCTATACTAATAAGGAAACCATATTTAAGTCCTAAATATTGGTACCCACTATAAATTTATACAACTTTTTTTAAAATTTTATGTAATAAAATCTCAACTAACAAAAATTTATTTATACTCTCTGTATATTTTATTTCCCTTCAATTTTTATTTGTTGTTAAACATCCAAACGTCGGTTTACTTTAAAATAATCATATTAGTAAGTTAACATGTCAGATTTATATAAGTAAATAATTAAATCATATTAGTAAGTTAACATGTCAGATTTATATAAGTAAATAATTAGGTGCATGCATAACTAGAACTATACGGTGAAATTTTAGAGTTACACTTAACTTCGATTTTTGTAACTACATATTTTAACAGCATTTTATATATTATATTTAGATTTATATTTTCCACGAATTATGAGTTTCACTTTTATGCAAATAATAATATGATACTATTATTTTTTAATTTCGAGCCCGTGCTTCGTACCGGACAAGTAGGAATAAACAGCAGTACTGAGGAGACATGTGAAGTGTTGGCAAAATCTTTAAATTGGGATCAGCTCAGAACCGAATGTGGCGACAAATATTTAAATCACTCACGTCCTGTCCTGTGAATCCCCTCTCTATTATACTCCATCCGTCTCATTATACGTTTCCTATTTTTAATTCTGACACTATTTATAGTAAGCGATTGATTATAATTTACGTCTAATTTATAAGATCAAATATAGTCATGAGTAACCATGAGTGATCTTGTTGAATTCATATTTATGAGTACTTTAATATAATAAAGTTTATATATTTAATACTAATACGAAATTAAAGATATTAGCAATCAAAAATATACATTGACAAACGTGTCTCACACAAATAGAAAACGTTTTTAGGGACGGAGAGAGTATTTATCAACTTTTGCCTTATCCCTTCCTCCCGAGTTTTAAAAAAGAAGAAAACGAAGTGTATGGTAAATAAATTAGCTTCAATTTCACTTATAGTCATGCTCCCAAGTTTTAGAAAGGAACTAAAGTAAGCGGTAATAAATACAAGTTTGGCATACATTCACTCGAAAATTTTCAATCCAAAAATAAAATAAAAGTACTTTTATCTTATGATAACTTACTCATCTCTTTGAAAAACACGGGAGCAAGGCCTTAGAG
Source organism: Apium graveolens (assembly GCF_009905375.1). Lineage (NCBI taxonomy): Eukaryota > Viridiplantae > Streptophyta > Magnoliopsida > Apiales > Apiaceae > Apium > Apium graveolens. Next base: position 3,485,447 of record NC_133653.1, read on the forward strand.
CAAGTCCAACAGCTCCTTTATATCAGCTCTTAAGTTCAATTATAAGAATTTTAACAAAAAAATATCACTCCAACAGTGACTTAGTACTTCTTTATATCACTAAGACATGAGCTTCATTATTTATCTTTAAAACTTCTAGTGCTCCCTTTGAGCAACTTCAACAGCTTAGCTATTAGGAGTCTTAAAATCAAATATAAGTAATATGGAGAAAAAAACTACTCCAACAGTATCCTAGTGATTCTTTAAATCACTAAGAGCAAGTCCAACAGCCCACTTAAACACGCTCTTAAGTCCAAATATAAGAAAGATGACATAAAATTGCACTCCAACAGTGTCTTAGTGGTTCCTTATATTACTAAGACACTTCTCTCATACCTTATCTTTAAGGAATCACAAGTCATCCCTTGTATCATTTTTATCAATAAAAATTTGATTTCTCTCTCTTCTTTTTAGTTCTTTTCTTTCTTTTCCTTTCATATCTCATTCAAATTTATTATTATTATAATAATAAGGATTGAAAATAAGGAATATTGTTGGAGTTGAAATTCAAAATTATGTCTTAAATCACTAAGAGTTAATATTTTATAATATTTATAAGGAATCTGTTAAGAGACCGTTGGACTTGCTCTAATATCCACTAAAATCTTTTTTCCATTCCTTGTCTTTAACTAACCTTTCTCCTCTTCTAACTTTTATCTTATAATATATATTTGAAAGAAACACTTTCTCTTTCTTTATTTTAGTAATAATGTTACTTTTTAATGATTAAATACTGTATAAGGAATGAATATAGGGAATATTGTTGGAGTTGAGAATAATCATTGATGTCTTAAATTAGTAAGATCCAATATTTTATATTAAATTTAGGAAATGAACTAAGAAGCTGTTGGAGACGCTCTTATAACATTTTTAGCAATAAAAAATTCATTTATCTCTTTTCTTTTTACATTTCTCTCTCTATTTGTTCCACATTTTGTCCATTTCTTTTCAAATTTATTAATATAATAATAATAAGGAAGGAATATAAGGATCATTGTTGGAATTGAAATTCAAAATAATATCTTAAATAACTAAGAGTTAATATTTTATAATATTTATAAGAAACACACTAGAACACTGGCTCATTTGTTAAATCTGAACAGTATTATCTGAATGATTAAAATTCTGAATCAATGACTAATCTGATGCTGGACGACTAACGGGTGTTTGTTAGAGTAATTTTCAAATTCCCGAATGATAGAATTTGCACATTTTTTGTTATTTAATTATATTGTACTATAACTTAACATATATTTATTTGTTTAATATATAATTTCTATAAAATTTAACAGTTAATTTGATGCGATCATGTAACTTAAAATTGTCAAAATGTCAATTTTAATGAAAGAGTACGTGTATTTTTGAGTAAAAAAATGTGATATGTAATAAAATAATTTTTAGCTACTAATTTAATATTATAATAAAAATAATTAAATAATAATTACTTATACTATATTATAATAGACGAAATATAAAAATGATAAAATAAAAAATATATAAAACAACCGTGTATGGCACGGGTTTTAAACTAGTAATTATAATATATAATAATATGATAATGTAGCAAGGCAGAGGCCAGAGCAACATCATTTATATGGATGGTTCAGGTAGATTTTTTTTGCCGACTCGTCCAGAGGAAATATGGATTCATCCAGGAAAATATATTTTATACAAACAGCCTGAATGATATAATAACGACTCATTAACGACTCATTCAGTTCAATCCGCTTCATTCCTTTATTAACAAATGAGGCCTAAAGACTTTAGTCATGCAACCAAGACATTGTTGTTTGGACTGAACTCTGACCCAGATCCAACGTCAATCCAAAATCATGGACAACTACAACTTATTTTCTTATTGGAGGTTACGGCCCAAATGTTATAATGTCTGGTTCAAGTTTGAATGTCTTGTACTCCAACTGGTTTTTCATGTAAGTTATACAAACTTTAAAAGAATCAACCTTTCTGGGCCTTATAAGGCCCAAATTTGAAGTACATAGCCCAAATTTATTCTGTGTGCTCCATGCATCCTTATGCTCCTATGTTCTCCATGAGTCCATAAGAAGAGAAATGGAGAAATGTAAATTTTTTGTAAGAGCATTGAAAATGAAAATATCAGGGGTGTAACCAAAAATATAGTTTAGGGGAACGAATAATGTTTGGCCGAATCAAGTTATTTCATATTATTTTAAAATTATACACTAAAATTTCGATAATTTTGATAGTTGGTAGAGACGAGATTTCCAAACAAATGTCAACCAAACTAAGATGATGTCTGGGAATATTGTTGAAAACTGCTGTACTGTGAGAAAAAAGTGCTGGGGAAAAAGTGTTGTCATGAAAATTAAAGGACTGTTTGTTAATTTTTTTCAAATTTATGCATATTTTGAGATATAATATATAAAAATAATATTTTTGAGAAGGTTTAATGGTGAAACTGATACCTACTTTCTGCAAAAGCTGAAAACAGCTTTTTTTAAAAGCACGGGAATAGCGCTTTTCCAGGCATCAGCTTTTATAATTTATCAAACACCTTTTGACAGCTTTTCAGTAAAAAACTGCTGTAGCTGTCTATAGCAGCAATACCAAGCGGAGTCTATCGATATCGATAATTAGTTTGAACAAAATCCAAGGGATACCCACGAAATCTTCAATCTGAATTCAGCTTAGAATCGAATTCTTTGACAATCTTTTTATTCTACATTTACTTGACCTTGAAAAAGTGTACAAGTCAATGCTCTACTCTAAAATCTGCATTTTATATGTGCAAAGTCCTTCGTATTAATGTTATATTGACTTCTGGTCTAGTGTACATTTCAATATTAGTGAAAGATAGGCGTAAAATTAAACCAACTAGTCCTGAATTCAGCCATACATTAAGGAAAAAATACCCCAAAGAAGTTGAATGCATTTGCTTGTGAAACATTCAACCCCATTTTCTCTGCTCCAAACTTGTATTCTATGTGCACACATGTTTACACTTCCGTTCTATTTTGTCCGGTCAGCTTATACGGTCAGCTTATACGTATCTCGACTAATCTTATATATAAATAGCATCACATATGCAAGATTATTGATAACAAGATTATTGATAACATATCATATATGAAAATGTTATTTCAAGATCACTTCCTTTTTATTTTCAGAGCAAAAGATAGTGAAAAGCCCAAATTATCCTTGTATTGATTTGTTTCAAGAGTTATTTATGTGTATTCAGGGGGTCAGTTTTGTCATTTTACGCCTCATTTGCTCTGGAAATGAAAAATGGCTCTGCAAATAACATTTCCCTATCATATAACAAAGAAAAAAGACACTTTCATATATTTACATCAAAATCGTACTGATATAATTCGTAATTACGATAACTTGCTCTAGACGGGATTCTTTTTTATTCAAGAAGAATATAAGTTTAAAACTTTTAGCTTAGTGCTTATTTTGTTTCTAATATAAAAGTAAAATTTTCCAAATACATCTGACTGAATAAGCTTAAATAATTTAATCTCAATTTACCAATGAGGGGCAGGGGAATAATAAGAAAACAGTGAACATGTTAAATACATAACATGCACAATGTCTCATTGTTTAGATTTCACATTTTATATGATATCTTACAGCTCTCAGAATACAAATTAGTCAAACAAATAGAGATATAGATTGGTAACATTCCACAAAATCCTGCTAATAACGTTGACATTTACACAAGACATCTTAGCTCATCCCTCATATCACATCACAAGCATAACTCATTTTTCACTCCTCTTTAGAACCTACCTTTATGATTCAATAAGAAAGTCACTTTTCAACATGATTGGATAACTTTGTTGTAAGAGTTCATCCGCGTTGTCTTGATTCGATTTTCGCTCATTCGAGAATTATGAAAAAAAATTTCGCTCATTCGAGAATTATGAAAAATTGATAGTGTTGTTAAGTAACCAGTGATATTGAAATCTTAAAGTGTCGAAATAAGTATGAACATAATCTTATACTTTATTACTCCCTCCGTCCCTTTCAATTGTTTACATTTTTTAGAGAGTGTCTGACACGCATTTTAAGGTACATATAAAGTATAGTTATGTAATTTTTTTTATAATTTTGTTTTTCTGAATAAAAATTAAAACATTCAACTTTTATTCAGAAAAAAAAAATTATAAAAATAAGTTATATAACTATATTTTTTATACACCTTAAAATACATGCCGGACACTTCCTCAAAAATGTAAACAAAGTTATTCAATCATGTTCAAAAGTGGCTTTCTTATTGAATAACTTTGTTGTAAGAGTTATGAAAAATTGGTACTGCTGTTAAGTAATCAATCGTATTGAAATCTTAAAGTACCGGAATAAGCACGAACATAATCTTATACTCCCTCCGTCCTTCACAATTGTTATCGTTTCTAAAAGATTGTCTGACACGCATTTTAAGATGAATATAAAATATAGTTCTAAATTATTATTTTTAAAATTTTATTTTTTTTGAATAAAAAGTCAAAAACGATAACAATTGGCATAACAATTAGCCGGACCGAGGGAGTACTTTTTAACAATTACATGATTCATTAATGTGAATTTTGGCAGCTGCCGAGTTTCACTAATAAGAGGGGAGCAGTGTGTGAAATCTGTCAAGGAGGTGTTGCAAGATGAATGCAGTTAAAGAACCTAACATTATGTCACCTTCTCTAACTGAACTGAAACCTAACATAAAAATGAATTCACACACTAGCTAAATATGTGTGTACGCCATTCATACATATTGTAGTCATCACTGACTTGGCATGATAAGTTTACAGCAGAGTACAAATTCTTGTGAGCTGTGTCCTAACTCCTAACTAAATGTAGTGGAGGAGAGTCAAATAAAGGAGGTTTCCCATGCAATGTGAGTTATCTTATGTCCACATGCCAATTTTGTGTGTCTACTATCATTCCAGTAAAGAATAACTGAAGTTATTGGGTTTGTGGGGTAATTTTTAATTTTTTTTTTAAAAGAAAATGTTAGAGTTCTCATTTTCTTTTTCAAAACGATTCAGCTTAAGTGCACCTTTTTCTTTTTTTGACAAATATGACTTATAGTCTTATAATTAAGTATCTGTTCTCATTAGACCTGACAATTCGTTCGTGTCGTATACTTTCGTGTCGCGTATTTTCGTGTACTTAAATGCCAAATACAAAACCGACATTTTTAGCGTTCGTGTACATTCGTGTTCGTGTACTTTCGTTTCGGGTCGTGTATGTCGTGTTAATTGAATATTAATATATATTAAATTTAATATTAATATTAATTATAATATAATATTTTTAGGTAAATTTTTTATAAAATATATGAAAAATAAATATTTAGATCTCAATTCTAGACAATATAATGAAACCATATAATATTATAAAAATAAATATGCATACATTTATTTTAATTCTACATATATTTATAAAAATATTAAAATTTAATAATAATATTTATTTATGTCGTATACTTCGTGTCGTATCGTGTACTCGAAGGTTAAACACAAAACCGACACTAAATCTCGACCGTGTACTTTCGTGTTCGTGTACTAAAAATGCAAACACAAACACTAAATTTTCGTATCGTTTCGTGTCGTGTCCAAAATTGCCGGGTCTAGTTCTCATATATTCTCGAGATAAGCGAGGATTGAACTGAGATGACAGAGGATAAACTGTTAATCAGTGAGCTATCCAACCGTGCTCAGCTTAAGCGCACCTTAAGTAATCATGAAAAGATTCAGCACACCATTCAACCGTCATAACCTCTGCTTCAATTCGAGCATCCACATAAAATCGAACTTATAATTTTATAACGTAAGCCCCTAAGGTCCCGGACTGAAACGACTGAATTCTCAATTATATTATGCCATGTAACATTAGTTAACATTATAAAACCGCTAATCTCTTTTTCTTATCACCTACTCATAGTCTCTCTTTTACATGGAATGAGTATCTGTACTGTCTTTATCAACCAATCACATAGCAACACCCCCTAAAAATATTTCGGTTTATATTACAGTGTCATTGTAATGTAAAAATCTTCTATAAGTTAGTAATTACTTCAAAAAACTATTTTGTAAAAGTAACCAAAATGAAAAGTTTATATAATCTTCTTTGTATCACATTGAACCTGACCTATATGTTTATTTTGTTTATACTGATTTCTTTTAGCAGCTTATCTGATTAAATAATTTCGCCTATATAGTAGTATCTTCTCTGTACACCAATCATAACAAAATCTCTTTCTCTCTGCAATCTCTCTGCAATCTCTCTCAATCTCTCTCCCCCCACTCTCTTTCTCTCTACTCTCTACCATGAAGCTCTGGCTCCTGTTCTTGCTCTCACTCCTCATTACACTATCATTTACTCCCACAACACATTCCCAAAAATGCACTTCCCAAACATTCACAAACAACAAGCTCTACAAAAACTGCACCGATCTCCCAACACTAGACTCTTATCTTCACTACAATTACGATGCCGATGAGTCCACACTCTCTGTAGTCTTCATCGCACCTCCTGCCAAGCCAGACGGCTGGATAGCCTGGGGAATCAACCCGAACGGCACGGGCATGATCGGGACTCAAGCTCTCATTGCCTATAAAAAATCTGACGGTAAAATGACTGTCAAGACTTATAATCTTGTCTCGTATCGTCAAATCGTGCAGTCCAAGCTATCTTTCGACGTGTCTGACATGTCAGCAGAGTATTCTGACGGTGTCATGAGGATTTTTGCTAAATTTGAATTACCGGAGAATATGACAGTGATTAATCAGGTGTGGCAGGTTGGTGCTGTGGTGAATAATGAAATCCCCGCTAAGCATGCGTTTGATCCAGTTAATTTGAATGCTAAGGCAGAGCTGAAACTCGACAAAAGTGCTGGTAAAAATAGTACTGGTGCTCCTAATCCGAGTCCTAGCAAAGATGATTCTAATGACAAGGACAAGAAGGAGAATGGTAGTTCGAGAATCGGTGACACCGGATTTGGTTTAATTTTTGTAGTTTTGTTCTCTCTTTTCGGAGTTCTGGTTTTATGATTATAGTCCGATAAATCTGTGAGTCGAGGTTTTAATTGCGTGACCGCTATTTTTTACTGATCGATCCATATCGTATATTGTACTAGTATTTGTGACAACCAACTTCTAGAGTTTAAGTACTAATCAATATTGTTATATTGTATTCGATAAATTCAAATTTGATAAAATAATCTAAAATTCTCAACTTTATGCGGTTTCGCCTATAACGTGTGGAGGTCACGAGTTTAACTCAAGGCGTGTGTGATTAATTATAAAAAAATGAAATATTAGAATTTAGACCTGCTAATTTTGGCAAAGTTGGTAGTAAGCAGTGTAGATGTGTTCTTGCTTTGCTGGTATTATGTTAAAATTAATTTTTTTCGAAACTTATAGGATCTGTTAACCGGTAGAAAGTATAGGCATTAATTGTCAACCAATTTTGTTGATGTTTTGGAAGACTTTTGAGTATTTTTCTTGCAGTAATTACATTGAATTTGAACAAATATACATTCGAGATGATGTTGCTAATTCTGTCCTGCTATCACTTTTCACCGACCTGCGATAGTGCGATCTACTGTTTAAACAAATGGGGTGGGAGTATTCGAACCCGGATCTTATGCTATTCAACGTATGCCAACCAGTGTTTATTCTCGGTTGCATTGACTTCACATACAAGCAACGTGACTGAAGCTCTGATCGCGCATTCAAGCAATAAAATGATCTTGTGACTTGCAATTATCTTGTGTCCTGAAGCTCTGAGCATAATTTACATTGCTGCATTGTCCTGAAGCTTCTACATTTACCAGTGACATGAATTAGGTTGTTATCTAGGACTGTTTTTCGTGTTTGTTTCTGGAATTTTGACACTGCGATTTCAGGCAGATTGTAACAACCCGCACTTCCGGACTATTAAATTCTAAATCGAAAACTAAAAATAAAATATATTATTACTCGATAATTCTAATAGATCACGAAATTCAAAGCAGCGGTCAAACTCAATAATCAAAATCATAAAAATAGAGACGCAGCTCCACAAATCCGATAATAATTGTCTAACAGATAATTAAATTTATTCTCTAAAAACAAAATCTTTATTCTAATTCAAATAGCACAAAACGAAGCAGCACAGATCTCCACATAGTTCTCATTCCTTAATCTTAATATGCTCCAAATTCCGAACCTGAAATGTTAAAAGGGGTGAGCTACACAGCTCAGCAAGTACAAATTGACTAACTTTTAAACAGAAAAACAATGGGTGTTTTGATAAAACGATTTTTCTTAAAACAATAATAATTTTGTAAAACATTTTCTAAAATAAATCCAACCCAAAGTTTTATATTTTAAAATTCAGAATTTAAAACAGAACAGAGCAGAATTTATAACAGTACAGATTTTATAACAGATCTGAGCAGAATAAAACAGAACGAAACGATAATTCTTATAAATACCACAGTCTTGATCTACGGCCACACTTTGCCAGTAGCCGGCATCTAATTCTTATTCTTATTCTTTATACCACACTTTGCCAGTGGTCGGCATCTAAAGTTCAATAATTACGCGCCCTTAATAGGTATCTAAAGTTGCACACTTGTGCGCCTACTAAGGGTATCTAAGGCTAGTTCCGGAACTATAGCGTAAATTACGAACGGTTCGAAAACGTAGAGACTGGGTTCTAAAATTCACAAATACTTATATCTTATAATTTCGAAATCAAAGTTTTTATATCTTATATGAAATTAAAAACAGAACTGAAATATCTTTTCGGAAATTTAAAAGTAAGTCAAAAGGTACTTACTTCAAAGCCTGACCAGATCTGAATTTACTCTTTTTGACCCTCTAAACGATATTTTCTTGAAAAACACGAAACACGAAAGCTGAAGATAACGAAAAGACCTTTCTGAAAAGTCCAGAATCACTGAATTCTGACTTACGATGAATTTTCTACGAATTTTACAAGACAGCTGATTTTTGCTGAGAAAGTCCTACGAATTTTAATGATAAAAACAAGGAATACGAATATGGTGTATTTATAACGATACAAAACCCTATATCTTAACTAGGAAATAATAATATTTCCTCCTAAAAATTTACAACCTCTCCAAGTAAATTCCATAAATAAAATATTTGATACACACAATTACCTAAACTAAAAAAATTTCGATTTTCTAAATTATTCTTACACTTATTTCCACAAATAACAAATCTTTTCACAAATCAACTACCTTGCACAAAATGTTTTCAGAATATTCTAATTTTAAAATATTTATCTAGACAAATTAATATCTAATTTCTAATAAATAAATTAAAAATAAAATTACGAATTTTACATTCTTCCCTCCTTAAAAGAATTTGGTCCCCAAATTCACATAACATAAATAAATTAAATAAGTCACTAAAGAAAAGAAATCATACCTTAATTGCGATAGTTGTCATTTCCTGTCAGCTGAAACACACGTCCTTTGCCCATCTTGTTATCTGCTTCCTTCCTTGTTGAAGCTAGTGGAGGTGCTTAATACTAATGGGACTAGTGCTGCTAGAAATGGCACGGGAGTCTTAGTAGTGGTGTTGAATCCACTAGTAACTAAGTTTTCTCCCTGTGACAGTACTAAAGATTAGTTCCATTGAGATATAAGAAGTAGAGAGACTTGGGTGACATGTCGAGTCCCCGTGTCAAATACTCAGCGTATTACCGTATCGGATACGCAAATTCTTTCCCGATATCAATTTAAAATTTTATCTTCAGAAACTCTAGTCAAAACCTATTTTAAAAAACTACATTCATAAAATTAAGTGTATATGTCTATTAGTTACTACAAAAGTATTGATTATCGTATTCATTTTTGTATAAACTAAAAAATTTTACTTGTATTTTTGTGTTTTAGTAAATGATGCATTTGACTCATTTTTCATGCAATTTTTGATTTTGTTAGTATGTTTTAATTTGTTTAACATGTAATATATATGATTTTTTTGTTTATTTTTTTCGTGTCCCTCCGCACCCGTATCCCCATATTATTTTATTTGTTGAATTTCCGTATATTCGCACTACAAACTCGCCCCGCACAAGTGTCTATGCTTCTAGATTAAGATATAGCTAATCAGCATATAACACGTGACATTTTTGTAAACTTTTGTCGTACCTAATTTGGAACCTCTAGCATTTTTCGATTAACATAATGACCTGGGCTACAATTTGACAGCACCTTTGATCACAACTTAAGGCAAAGTCCCGGTTATGTACATATTTGAAATTATACTAGATGGTTAACAAAGAGTCCAGCTAGCTTAACAAGATGGTTGCAGATATTTTGGTAAATAGCTTACATCTCCACTTGTTTCTCATTTGGATTTAAACAAACAGTTGTACAAGAATCTAATGACGATAAAGTTTATTTTTGTCATCAACTGTAAACCACACACGATCTCTCGTCTCTACGCACATATCCATAACCTTAACCCTCCCTCCTGCAAGTCTCGCATTGTCATGTTTCTATCAACTGATGTTTACAGTAACAGGTCCCCAACTCGTAAATTCGAATATCGATCGGTGACCTAAGTTACTCCGACTCTTTTGTTTAGGTTGTCGTACTACTCGTGTCGGACACTTGAACACTCGAACACGACACTTATTCCGTGTCGGATCCTTTGACTGAAACATGGACACTTTGACCAATTTCGCCGTGTCGGATAAAAAATAGGACATTGTCCCCGTGTCCCCAATTTTTGGACTTCTAAAATCCGACACTCGGATATGTGTCGTGTCCGACACTCGGTCAGTCGGTGACTACATTGCATTCATATGTATACTTTCAGTCGAACCTGCAGTCATCACATTTTTGCGGGAATATGAACTAAAAAGAAAGTAAAATTTTGTTGGTTTTGCAGATGCATATAGTGAACAGTTGGTGCGTGATGGGCTAATTGTGTGACCACTTGGGAGCACTGAAAGTCTGAAACCATTAATGTATAGCCGAGAAGATTGAAAACTAAAAAAAAGGTGTAGGTTTGAGTCTAGTCGCTAGTGCATGCATATTCTTGGTAAGATGGACTAAACAATTTTAGTTGATTAACAAAGTCTTATGTGAAACAATACTATATTAAGAAGATAATTAGGCATTGGGAAAGACAATTAAGCAATGCATGTTATTAATTTGGTACTCCTCTTTCTACTTCATACACAATTCAAAGAAAATGGAACTTTACTTCTCCATGGGATAATTTGAATGTGTCAAGTTCTCATGTACTACGATAACATGTTAAGTAACTACTCTCGGATCGTGTGTTATCGAACCCAGTGAACAAAAGACTCAAACACGAGACCCCTTTTTAGGGTTGTAATTCGAGTCGGGCGGCTCGCGAGCTCGCCCGGCTCGAACTCGTTTAAGTGGGCTCGACTCGGCTTTTTTAACTACAAGCCGAGTTCGGGCAGAAATTATGGCTCGTTTAATTACCCGGGCCGGCTCTACTCGACTCGTAAAATTAAATGAGCCGAGTTCGGGTAGAGTTTTAGGCTCGATTAAGTGTAAAATTAATCAAGCCGGCTCGACTCGATTTATGAAATTAAACGAGTCGAGTTCGGTCAAGGTTTTGGCTCAATTAGTTAAACGAGTAGGCTCGGCTTGACTCGATTAATCTCGGCTCGAATTACGTCCGACTCGAAACTCGGTTCGCTCGGCCCAAATTATAGCCCTACCCCTCTTTAAACCGAGCATCTAAATCTTAAGGCATGAGAAAAAGAAAGAAGAGTTTTTTATGATACTTAACAAATAGAGTTAATCAACATGTTATACAATATTACTAATATTTTGGTAGGGTAGAGTGGTAGTATATAGAAATTGTTTGTAGTGTACATGGACCCTGAGTTAGTGCAGTATTGAAAGGGAAGGAAACTATATATTAGTGTAAAATGTAAAATACAGTTGTTTGTATGTGATGCACCTAGGGCTAGTTGTTTGTTGTCCAACGGCGTGTGTTAGAGCACAAACAAGAAAAGATAGGAGGGGATGGTCCAGTGATTGTAACAGCTGCAATTTCAATCAGTTCAGTCCATTTTTTCTTTTTGGTCATCTAAACATCATCATGACATGTCCTTCATTAGATTAAACAGACTTTGTTTGTGATAATGTATGCTAATTAATTAATTAGTTGTGTAACTTTCAATCAAATCCTTGCATTATGGGGGATGTCGATCTCACTTTGATTTTGTTTCTTCATTCACAAAGGCCACTTGTTTTACGCCGTAACATCTGTTTGCGGAAAATTATGCGGATACGAGGAATCCTAAAAACAAAAAATAAAGTGCGGATAGAGAAACGTGATCCTCGCGTGTTCAAATTAAATCTATCCACCTATCCGCAAAAAATTCCGTAAATAAATGTGTTACGCCTAGATTTCTGCCGATGCAAGAACACCATTCGGCTTCCAAAAATTCCCTTCGGTTATGACATGAAAAGGAAGACCTCCCCCGATTCACTTCCAGTTTAAGAATCAGTAAGTAATTTGAGTATAATTTGAATGTAGAAATAGGACGTTGTTTCAGAAAACAAGAAAGTAAAGAGTATTTGAGTGTGGCTTGCTTTCTGTCTTACTTTCATTTTCTCTTTATACTCGTCAAATTTGTGCAATTAATGCTCGTCTGTTATGCTGAAAATACGAACGAACGTTGGAGGAGAAAATAGAGGGAGCCGTTTTGATTTTGTCTTTCAACGGTAGGAAGAAAGGCTTGATGGGCCTTCAACGGTAGGAAGAAAGGTTTGATGGGCCTTCGGCCCAGTGATCTCGAAAGCTCTTGCGCCTTCGTTTGATGGGTTTTATTGGGTCTATAGCCAACAAGATGGCCGCAACCATTGATGGCCGGAAATCAGGACTCTCTAGATTAATGTTTAATAGAATAAGAGCAAACAGTTTAAAAACCAATGCATTTAGAAAAGCAACTAAGCAAGGGTAAGAGAAATGAGAGTGAAAGATCCCACTTTGCTCAGATGGGTTCAAATTAAGAATCCAATATAAACCTAGGGACCATGTGGTAAAGAAAACTTCACACAAGGAGAAAATGGTTAAATAACAAGGGATTTCAGACTCAAAACAAAACACCCTGGACCAAGGACCAAACACCAGGGCCAAGGCCAACAAATTTACCTAACAAAGTAGAAGTATAAACCAAACCCTCAGAAGCATCATGAATAAAGAGTGGAAATTTTAACTTTTATGAATGACATTTTGTATAATTATAGATGGTTTGCATCAATGCCATGTGCACCTCAACATACTTTAAAATAAAGTTGCCTACACCTCAACATAGCATCATCTTCTTTCTTCCACAAGAATGATGATGATTTTAGATTTAGCTCATCTTTAGATTAGACTAATGAAGAAGCACTGGTGTTAAACTGCTAATTGAAGATGCAAGATTCTAATTAGTTAGTTCTAACAGTTCCGATGCATACAGTAAACCTCCAAGGGAAATACGTCTTATACTTATAAAGGCTGCTAAATATGTCTATACAATGCAAAGCGATAACCAAGGACTATTTTTACAGATAATGATGAAGGGAAGCCACGCAAACAAACCTCTTTAAATATCTAAAGCAATAAAAGGGATGAACCCCAAACAATATATTCCGCGGAAACTCAATCCCCAGTCCTCTAATTACATGATCACTGTGAAAGCGGTTGTTGCCTGCCGTCTCCATTGTGTTCACCATTGTAAGGTTTAGTACTCCCCGACTTTCTCTTTGAGACCATAATCCACGTGATTGCCTCTAATATTACAGCAATCACACCCAAGGCAACAATGACACCTATGTAAGCTCTTTTCCACTTCTCTTCTGGGTCCAAAATATCTAAACCTTTAAACACATTAATGATACTGAGAATGACAATCGCATAACCAAGTCCGTGGTGGTAGACTCTCCAGTGAAATCTGTACTTGTGGTCCTTATTTGGTCTCAAAAACAATGCAAATATCTAATGAAAAACATCAAAAAAGAGAGATGCCATAAGATATTATATTTTCAGTCCGGTCACACTACAAATAAGGAAACAAAGACAAGACACAATTCCAAAATTATTTTCTTATTTAAACAGCCAACATTAAATCTTAATATCAACAAGAATTGTTACAATACATATTATTAGACATGCATTGCTTGATTAATAGTTATCAGTCCCTTTCTGATGATGTTCAATTAATTTTACAAATGCTAAACAAAAATCCTAGCAGAACTATATAGAATGCCAAACGAGGGGACTGTTATACTTGCCATAATATTATTAAAAATAAAACATTATGAATGCAAGAATAACCTACCTGAACTGTTGCGAGAACAAAGAGTGCAATTCCAATATTTCGGTGAGCACTGTACTTGACCCCCTTCGATTGACTCCCGAGCTTAAGACCTGTTCCCCAGCCAGCAACCCCAACAGCATAAGCTGAAACCTGGCAGAATGCATGAAGATAAAACCATGCTGGATCTGCTGACGGGAAAGTGCTCATATACCTCGCAATGATGATTCCTACTGGTAATAATATACCCCAACTCACAGCATTAAGAACTCCGTGAATCTGAAACAAAACGATGGATATATAATTACTTTTACTTCAGTTCAATCAAAGATACGATGCGTGATAAGACTAAGAAAGTGTTAAAAAAGAGGGGACAGAACCTATCACAATAAAATTTTCAAATTTATCAAATCCTCACCTTTTATAATAGTTACTTATATTATATCTACATGAAAACATAAAGATTAATTAACAAGTTATTTCTTGCTTGCTTGCTCTGAAATAATCCTGATAATGGCATTAAAACACGAACTTTGAACTAGCCTAAGCTGAAACTAATATTTCGAACTGCAGTAGGTAAATAAACCAATATTTAATTCTGAAATCAATTTGTGACTACTTTGGACTATATCACCCCAAATAAAACAGCCAGAAATTGCTGCAACCCTATTTAATTCTGTTAACACATAAATAAAATCAGCTTTACATACTAAATCCCAAAAAATCCAAAATTTTCTGATCTGTTTGACCATAGTAGTACAAAAATATGACCTGCAGATTAAAAAAAATCACTGTACAGTGGACCCAGCAGAAGAAACTGAAGGTGTAGAGCAGTTCAGAGTTCACACATTGTTGCTATGGTATCTCCTTACTACCAAACACATAAAAATTTCAGCTTTACATTCTTTATTCCCAAATAAAAAAAAATCAACACTTCTCTCATTTTCTTTGACCATAGTACAAACAAAAAAACCCCTTTCTGATAGAAATTCAAAATTAAAACAGCCATAGGAAAAAAACTGAAGGTCTAGAACAAGATCAAACATTGCTGCTATGCTGTCTTTTTCTGACAAACACTTAAAAATCTCAACTTTACACTCTCAATTCCAAGATCCATGCTTCATCATATATAATTCAAAAACACACAAACACTTGCATATATAATATAAAAATCTCAATTTTACATTCTTTGTTCATTCTAATTCATTCCAAGATCCATGCTTTATCAAATATAATTCAAAAACACACAAAAACTTGCATATATATTCCAAAAATCTCGACTTTACACTCTTTATTCATTCTAATTCATTCCAAGATCCATGCTTTATCAAATATAATTCAAAAACACACAAACACTTGCATATATATATATATATATATATATTAAAAAAATCTCATCCATTAATTTGTATTCACATAATTCAAAAATCTAACATACAATTAAACAACTAAACGCACACAAAAAGGTCCAAAAAAGTACTTACATTCTTTTTCCTGTGTCTATCACCACCACCACCATCACCACTACTCATCCCACTAACCAAATCCAACCTCCCTTTGGAATTCAAATTAGCCGGCGAAAAATCATGTTTATCCGGCACGCCACCAGTCACCGACGCACCCACCTGCCACACCTGATTAACCATCGTCCCATTCAATTCCGGCAACACCACCGTGGCAAAAATCTTGAAAACCCCATCAGAAAACTCAGCACTTTTCTGGGTCACATCAAAACTCAACTTAGACTCAACAATTGGGCCATAAGATTCAATACTATAAGTCTTGACAACAACTGACCCATCAGAATTCTTAAGCCCAATAAGAGCTTGTGAGCCTATCATGCCCGTGGCTGTTGGGTTAATAGCCCAAGCAACCCATCCATTAGGCTTAGGTGGCGTTGCAACAAAAGCTACAGAAAGTGATGATTTTTTGGGATCATAAGTGTAGTGAAGATAGGAGTTGAGTTGGGGGAGGTCATTGCAGTGTTGGTAGAGCTTGTTGTTGGTGAACTTTTGGGAAGTGCAGGTGAGAGAGTGGGAGAGAGAGAGGAGGGAGAGAGAGATGAGAAAGAGGAGAGAGAGATTTGTAATAGAAGCCATTG
The DNA here is from genome assembly GCF_009905375.1 of Apium graveolens. Lineage (NCBI taxonomy): Eukaryota > Viridiplantae > Streptophyta > Magnoliopsida > Apiales > Apiaceae > Apium > Apium graveolens. The sequence continues at coordinate 3,501,882 of NC_133653.1, forward strand.
ATGTGAAAAGAAAAGCTTGAGAAGAGAGAAAGTGTGTTGTGGAAGAGAGACTTGCTGTAGATGTGGTGTTGAAGAGAGTCTTGCTTTTGTCTACATGATGTAGAATTTATAATTTCTTTATGTCTGGATTTGGTTCGAATTCACGTTCGTAATAGTTATTTTATGGAAAATTGTTAAAAAATTAAATTCGACCCTAAAATATTGGGTAGTCTCCAAAAATAAAGTATCTAACTTCTAATATATGTTTGCCTTTGATTATCATACATCATTTTTCTTTGCATTTTTGTAATATTCACAATTTTTGGAAATTTTTGACATTAATTTTGTATTTATTGGATATTTAAAAATTCATTATTAATACCCAAAAATTATAAAAATTGGGGCCAAATATTTTTATTAGGAGGGTAATTAGCCCCTTAATTTTATTTAGGGGTATTATTTTCATAAATATAAATAGTTGATTTACTGTTAATTAATTAGTTAATTAATCATAAAAAAATCAGAAAAATCAAGAAAATCCCCAATTCTCTGAAGTTAGGGTTTGGAGTTCTTGGAATTAAACCGGATTTTGAAAGTGATTATGTGCACCGATTTGATCATGTGAGTACTCGTTGTGAAGCTCTTTCAATCCTCTATCAATTTCTGTTATCAATTTCATGCGTAGTTTTATCGATTTTTGATTTGTATTTTCGGTTTTTAATTCGAATTCGGGTTTTGAGTTTGAGATGTTGTTTGTTGATTATGTGATTACGAGCTTAAAGATCGTCAAACAGGGAGTCGAACGGCACCGGTTTTGTGCTTGTTGGTGTCCGTTTTGAGCTTGCCGGAAAACGGCGACGCCGCCGCTGTTCTTCGCGATTCCGGCGTCGTGTTCGACGAGGACGAAGAAGGAACCAAGGGAACATCGTTTGTGTTGCTGTTGAACAGAAGCGTGGAATAAACGGGATTTAAATCACGCATTTTGATCGATTTTTGATCGCCGGAAAATCCCCGCCGACGTCGGGTTTCTGGGCAGCCATGGGCGTTCTTCGCGACCCGGGTTCGACTCGGTTTCCAACCCGGTTTCGACTGGGTTTGATCCTAAAAACCCTAATCTGAAACCCTGGAACATGTTTCTGATATATTATTTATTTATTATATTTTCTAAAATCAGAAAATCAGTTTTAGTAATTCTAATAATTAATTAAAAATCAGTTTTAAATTCTGAAAATTATTATAATTAATTTCTAAATTATCTTATTAATTTATAAATTCGAATTTAATTATTTAATTAATTATTTAATTATTTATTAGTTATCTAATTAATTAATAATTAGGTAATTAATTAGTAATTAGGTAATTAATTAATAAATAGGGATTAAATAATATGATTAATAATCCGATAATTAGTTAATATTATACGAGTAGTGATTCGATAATGAGAATTATTATTCGAGCAATAATTTATTCGAAGAATGTCGTAATAATTGTTCGAATCGTATAAGTTATAGTAATAATATAATAGTTCGATAGTATTCGAGACTAGTGAGTAGCTCGTATTTATACCAGTAGTTAATCGTTGAGTTAGATTATAATTCGAGTAGTTAGTATTTATTCGATAAATAGCGTATCAGTTAGTTGTATCGATTATTTATTTATAAATAATCGATCTAATCGAATAAGTAATAATAATTTGTAAATAATTGTAATAAATAGTAATTAATCCTAATAATTAGGGATTAATTATTTTAAAATACAATAATTATTAGTTAATTATTTAAAAATATAATTAAGGATTGTTTAATTATAATTAATTAATTATAATTAATTATTAATTAATTAAATCTTGTTTAATTCAAAATAATTAAACTGTTAGTCCGATTTGAGCGAAACGAAGACCCTTAGACTTAGAAAAATGAAACGAATCTAATAAAAATAATTGTAAGTCATAATTTCTTCCGAAAGAGAGTGGTCTTGTGATAGTTAATTGTTTATATGCCCTATTAGGGGTAGAATCGATTCAAATAAATCCCGAAAAATTATAAATAAAATCAAATAGGGTTAATTAATATAGGTATGAGTCTCGTATCGATTCTAATAATAATTATGAGGTTAAAATTAATTATGTGCCTTATGTGCTACGTGCTTTACTTGATTACGTGAATCTTATGTGTTATATAATTATATGTTTAGATATGCGAGTCAGATAGAAACGCATGGGTAGATTGATACGGTTACGTGGTATCAATTCAAGATACGCGTATGTAGTAAAGTAACTAAACGACTATCTTTCTATGATTGGTTCAGTATCAGCAAGGTAGATCAAGCTAGAGACCGAATGCGGTGAGTTGAACCAGGTTAAGTACGCGCAAGACACGTTTTCCCCTATTCTAAATTCAGAATAGTGAATTATACCCCATTTTACATATCAGTTACACTTTGATAATTCTTGTTCATATACACTGATATACAATTATTGAATCTTGTTTATATTTCATTTCGATTCTTGATTTCCCCCAAGTTATTGAATCCTCTATTCATATTCCAATACTTTTACCCCTGTTACATATATTATGATATATCCTTATATTGGGATACATCAAAAGCATTCCGATTGTTCCGGATGGTTACGATACGGATTGGGCATTACCTAGACCTTTAATTAATAGGCCATAGTTGCATGAGTACTCCTTATGTTGGTTGGGTCTCTGCAGTTGGGTATAGATCCGCACCGTATCCTGACTGATCAGCGGGTTATAGTGCATATGTTGGTTCTTGTTTCCAGTCTTGTTCCTTTGGCACTCGCCAGTGTTGACAAATTATTATCCTGTACAGATACAGATGGTTGTTCAAACCAGCAACTTATTGGTTTACTTATTCTTCTCTCTTAATACTATATATATATTGTTACAGGCTTGTTGAGCAATTTTGGCTCATTCTCCTTTATTGTGATTCCTATTGTTTTACAGTTAAGGTAGAGAATGAAACCCATCAGAACCCGCATAGTCAAGAAGCGAGTCAAGCAGCGGGACCCTCTTATACCAAGAGTGTTTATCCCTATTCCAGAAGAGAGTTTTGAGCTACCAGATCAGGTGTAACAGGATAAGTAGTAACGTTGAGTTGAATACAACTTTTGTGTATTTTGAATAAAAGTTGTGTGGCGAGAATGTAGATAGAATAAAGTTTTGTAACAAAAAGAGTTCTTAAGACATATTGTTTTAAACTGGTTTGTAATAAAGTCAGTGTGTCGTTCTTGTTTTCAAATCTTAACCTTAAATGATCCTGAGTAGTAGTAGTTTGGGGTAATTATTTTATTTATATTCCGTTGTGCAAGATTAGTGAGTAGTTATTATTAGTAATGCCCCAAATCTATACCCCGGATTTAGAGGGTGTTACAATAAATTAACAATATAAGCCCCCAAATATTTTCCAACACCCGTATCGGTATGAAATATGAATACCCAATATACTCAATAACTCGTATTGTTTATCCATACAAACATTAACAACGAAATCGAAGACTTTTGAAAGTTTTATTCATGGCCTAAAATGAGTTTAAAAATTAACCAAAATAAATTTAAAAATAAAATCATATATGTATAGATATTTTAAAAATCATATTACAATTTTAAGGCGATTTTTTTTAATGTGCTAATAAAAACGACTTTCTTGAAGACGAAACCGATTATTTGTTTCAAATTTAAATTTGAGAAACAAAATCGATTATCTTTGTCCATCAATATCATTATCAATCTCCAATCATCACAAAAGATCAGATAAATTATTATTAGTTTTGACTTTCGTAGAACATAAAATACTTAATAATGATAAAATATAACCACAAAATATAAAACAAATCAAACGTACCCAGTATATCCCGCAAAAGTAGAGTCTCGGTGGGTGTGATGTACGCAACATTCTCTTCATTCAAAAGAAGAGCGAGGCTGTTTCCACAAAATATTTCTTTAAATGAGAACATTCAATAGAATATTAATAATAAATAAATAATTAAAACAAAAATAACACATAAATAAAAGTAAGTTACAGTTATAGTGCAACTAACGGTGGAATATACTAGAAATATTTGGTTTCGGGTACATAACGTAACTTGATTGATTTCACTTAACGACATACATATACATACAGGTAGTTCGTAAGTATACTCAATTAATTCGGCGGATCATCTCATCATCAGTGTCGGCAATTGAATTAATTCAACAAAATCGAACTAGTAATAGTATAAACATGTAATGTAGTAGCAGTTGTGTTGTTTCTATAGCTTAATCGAAGATGGATTGGTCTTTACAACAAAAAGTAGAGTCATGGATCAGAGAGCAACGATTGAAGATCAGTTGGGCCGTGAAATGGCCCGTTGTGGTGATTAATTGGCCCTGGACTAGTGGACAGCAACAGAGGAAACGGATCAAGGAGGAGTTTGAGAAGAGGAAGAGACAGCTTGTTAATTTGTGTCATGCTGTTAAGGCGGATTCGATTTCTGATTTGCAGGATATATTGTGTTGTATGTTGCTTTCGGAATGCGTTTATAAGGTTTGTTTTCGGTTTCCCCTCTTTCGTGTTTGTTTGCGAGTTTTTTGTGTTTATGAATGTTGTTTGTTTGTTATTTGAGGTTAATGATAGGTTAGGGTTTATTGAAATGCGTGTGAGATTAGTGGTGTAAGATTGTAAATGTATTAGGAATTAGGAATTTAAGTTATGATTGTTTTGGAGTAGGGATTATATGAAATTAGTGATGTGAGATTGTAAATGTATTAGGAATTTAAGTTATGATTGTTTTGGAGTAGGGATTGTATGGGAAGGGAAGTGATAGGTTGTTCGGAGGAAGAGGACGATGCCTCTTTGTGTCACATTGTGTTTAATAATGTGGTTCGATGTACATTATTTTAGGATATGTGAGTTGACAAATGAAGGCAGTCTTATACTTGTTGAGAGGCAACTAAAGGAAAGCAAGGATCTATGGTAATTTTTTTTAGTGTTTTTGTGTCACCCTTGTAGCTTGTTGCTACTCAAAAAAATAATAACCAGGTTTTATCATAGTTCATCGGTAGTACCATAATTCAAGGGTGGCATGATGAAAAATTGTCCACCGAGGCTGAAGGGGCAACTTCTATAGGGTAGGCTTCTGGCTTCTGATTTGGTTTGGGTTGAATTATGGGTTTTAAGGAATTAGTCGAAGTTAGATGCAACCTAAATGAGGATGTTGCGGTGGACTAATGGTCGAACCATATTGGAAGAAATACTTATTGATGTTTTAAAAGGGTTTGGATTCAAACATATCCATACCTATCTCAGAGGAAGTAAGGGAGAGGAGATTGTGGTGATTTTGACACATCCCGGGTGGCGTATGTCGAGTGTGGACTCATGTGTGTTGGGTGAACAGTATTTTAGTTGAGGGATCGAGGGAGAGAGGCAGATCACGATGGAATGGGAGAATAAGTAAAACCCTAGATTTAAGGAAGCATATCTCTATGTTATTCTACTTATATAATCTAGAATATTCCTAATAATATTCCTAATAATATTAATAAAAGATACATAATCAAGCATAGGTAATATCTCCGTAAATAAAAATTTATAATACTTACAAATTAATTTATTATTTCTTCTATCCGCGTCTTTATTCCTTATTGATTTCTATTGAATATTTGAATGCCATCACTTTTGTGTTCTTGTATATGTTGTTATTACTGTTTGGTAATGTTTAATTTGGGGACCTTCGCACAAAACGTCTGTAGTTTTACCGAACTCTACCCAACCTATTCCTTGCTCTATGTGTGGGATGCATTAGGTCTGCTTGATTTGATTTAGCATTCTGATATATTTTTAGTAATATGATAAGCTTGTGTTTATATCACTATTCCATACCTATGAGTTGTCACTATTTGCCATACGAGGATGCTTCACTGTGAAATTTCATGATTTAAAGAAGCTTCCTTTACAAAAGTTTGTATTTATTAATGCTAGGATTGAAGGTTTGAAGTTAAATTTGTTTTTTTTGTTCTTTGCATGACAGAGACCTGACACTGAACTGCTTCGATCCGTGAACAAATTCAAGGCCGACTTTGGAAGTCAAATTGTTTCCATTGATCGTGTTCAACCTTCTTCAGATCATGTTCCTCACAGGTGTTTAGTTAATTTTTAAATCCTTTATAGCTATTTAGTTAATTTCCTCCCCAATTTCAGTACTTGTCAAACTAAATACCTGTATTTCTGCCTATTTCACTCCGGTTAGATTAGTCTACACCTAAATACAAACTTACTCAAATTTCAAAATTTAATTCAGCTAGTCTACAAGGAAAGATGTTGTTGATTAGCTACAAGTAATGGTGTCAAATGCATGTGCTGTTGATATTCTATCATGCATCTTTTCATATTCGTTGGGGAAAAGTACGATATTTAAATGTGCCCATGATTTGAATAGGAAATTAGGAGGTATTGTTTAAAAGCACAAATGATAGGTTATAATATCTGAAGCTGCTGAGGTTGAGCGTGTTTGCTATTATACATATCCTGGCGTACACCATTTTCAAAGTAATTCATTATACATGAGTTGTACATAATTTTAGCTTCTTTACTTCTATTTATCTTCTTCTGTTCATCCACCTTCAGGTATTTATTGGCTGAGGCAGGGGACACACTCTATGCTTCTTTCGTTGGAACCAAGCAGTACAAGTAAGTGTGCATGCATAAGAATATATAGCATTCTTTGGTCCTCTAAACTCACTTTTTTTTCTCCCTTTTATGCTTTAATATATTAAGGGATGTCATGGTTGATGCAAATATACTTCAAGGTGCCATATTTCATGAAGATGATCTAGAAGATCTCAATGGGTCTAAAACTTCCGAATCTGTTGATTTTGATAGTCAAAACAAAAATGCTGATGATCTTGTGAATAGCCACGAAGTGAGGCAACTAAAATCGTCTGTTAAACCAGCTGCTCATCGGGTAAAAACACAACATTTTTTTATTATTATTAATGGCATCACCTTGTGAGACATCCTTTGGTCTTTGTATTAAGTGCTACTAGTGATTATAATATGTTCCCACTCTTTGCAAATACAAAAGCTAAAATGTTACAAAATTTTGTAGGGGTTTATGGCTCGTGCCAAAGGGATACCGGCATTGGAGTTATATAGACTGGCCCAGAAAAAAAATCGAAAACTAGTGTTGTGTGGACATTCACTCGGTGGAGCTGTAAGTTGGACTAGTTTGCTATTTTCTGTAGTTTATATTAATAATTAAGTGTTCTAAGAATATGTGTTTTCACTGTCCAGGTTGCTGTTTTGGCTACACTAGCTATTTTAAGGGTCATTGCAGCTTCCTCTTCAACAAAAGAATCTGAAAAGGTCCAGGTCAAGTGTATCACATTCTCCCAGCCTCCAGTAGGAAATGCTGCCTTACGAGAGTATATTTCCATATCTCATCTTTGTCGATTATACACGCTAATCAGATATGTATCTATAACTTATGATGTCAATGTGTCCTTTTTTTGTTCTTCCAGCTATGTTAATAGAAAAGATTGGCAACATTATTTTAAGACCTACTGCATTCCGGAAGATCTTGTGCCCCGTATACTATCCCCTGCATATTTTCATCACTACAATACACAAATTCCTCCGGTTCGTGCTGGTGATGACGACGAAACCTCTTCTTTATTAATACCAAGAAGTGAAAATAAATTGGATAACAGAAAGCCAGAAAAATTAAGAGAATCTAACGGAGAGCAGTTAGTACTGGGTCTGGGCCCTATGCAGAGCTCCTTTTGGAGACTTTCGAAGCTTGTACCGATTGAGGCCGTTAGAAGACAAATATATAGGTTCAAAGAGAAAGCCGATGATCCTCCGGTAATGTCCGTTTCTAGTGATCCTTCTCGAGCATCTTCCATTGAAGATGTGGTGGCTGCACCACAGTCTCTTGAGATCCAAGAAGATTCTGATGGCATTTCTCTGAAACCCATATCGGAAAAGAAAAGAGAGCCTCCTGGTGGAAGTAAAACTGAAAAGTCATTTGGAAAAATTAGTAGAACTGGAGGGGATAGTAGAACATGGCGTAGAGTGCCGTATCTACCTTCATATGTACCTTTTGGGCAGGTAATTGCTCTGTGAGCCCGTGTTATACTTTTCTTGCATTGAGTACATGAGCTTTTACATTCAATATATGTTTATACAGAGCAGTGTGAATGTTTGACCGGAAAGTTTGAAAAATGTGATTGTGCATCTGTGTACAGCTTCACATCTCATTAATAAAACTCGTGTTGCAGTTTCAGATGTGGGATTTTTTTTTGTTATATTCTACACGGTTCATGATTAATTTGCTCTGTAGAATATCTGGTTACCGGTGAAGCTAAAATATTATTTAATTGTACCAGCTTTACTTGTTGGGGAGCTCCTCGGTGGAAGCACTGTCTGGTGCAGAGTATTCGAAGTTGACATCGGTCTGTTTTTTTTTTTGCTTCTTTATAGTTTAGAGTGTATAATTTGCATAGCAATTTTGCTTTCTTCTAAATAAGCTAGTAAGTCTGGCTACAGTATAGCTACTCTGCATGCCAACGGTTGACGCCTCTAATGTTGTTTGCTTTCTTCTGGCAAAGACATGCTCAGGTTAAATCTGTGATATCTGAATTAAGGGAACGGTTACAGTCACATTCAATGAGATCATACAGATCAAGATTTCAGAGGTATTTATATACTTAAAATTTCTTGGTCATACTGCGAGGGAACTACATAGCCTAATCAAAATTACAGGCTAGCAATCACATGTCTTTTTCTTTGTAGCCAATTATCATCTGAACTTTAGCGTTTTACTATTAGAAAAGGGGATATGTGAATCTTCATGTTGGATCACCCTAACAATTTGTCTATAGATCACCCCAACAATTTAATGTTGGATGTTCTTGTAACTATTAAACCATGTAGATGTGACCTACAACTTGAACACAAGCATTAATCAAGTTTCATGTTCTTTATTTTCTTTGCTTTAATTATAAGAGATATTTGTACTACAACTTACCAAATTTGACATACTCGTTCAATTATGCAGGTAGATTATGTTTACATGGTTGGACTGTCTTTAAAAAAATAATATCAATTATTAAGATGATTTATACCCTAGCTTGGTTAGGCTTGCTGCATATCCCTTGTTGCGTTACAATTATATACGTCGAATGATCTCCATTATTTCAATGTGCTTTCATGTATTATATGTCCGGAACAATGGATTGAGATGAATACTTGAACTCCTTTGTGATGTTCAATTTGTACTCGTGAATTTTTCATCAAAACTTTGTTTAGGTCATTCATCTTTTAGCAATTAAAAATATAATTTGGGCCAAGTAACTTGGTACCAGAAGTATTCGATTTTCAAACATCATTGAAGTATCAGTCTTGTTTGTAATCTGGTATCATCAGAGCAATTGATTTATAATCGTAGGAATCGTAGTAGATCTTTATTCATTGCGATTGAAGGTATAGGTATCAGCATGCATTTTTTTTGTGGGCCCAATCATTTCTTCAGTATTCATATCTTGCCACAAATCCTAAATGTCATGGTTAAATTTTGTTTTCAGGATTTTTGATGTTTGCATGAATGATAGTTCTTCGACATTTTTGGGGATAGATCAGCTACAGCAATTTCCTCAGCTACAAAAATGGCTAGGTAGTTCTGTTGCTGGTGGTGTTGAGCTTGGGCATATTGTGGAGTCTCCTGTCATTCGTACAGCAACTTCTGTTGCTCCTCTAGGATGGACTGGTATTCCTGGTGAGAAGAATGCAGATGCCTTAAAAGTAGATATTACTGGTATTAGGTTACATCTCTGTTCGCTGGTTCAGGCTCGAGTGAATGGTATCTGGTACTCTCTTTTTTCCCTTCTCTATATTTATGCATTAACATATATAGTTCATATGTGTATATTAGGATATAAATGAGCCAAACTTGTTTGCTTTGTAACTGGCATGCTCACTTTTCAACATATTGGTTCGTTCTTCTTTATTGGATGGGATTTTTTTTGCGCTACTTGCTTCGTATTTGAGAGGGTTGCCATATTCCATAGAGTGTGTGTAGACTGCATTAAACTCTGCACCCTGATAAGAGGGTTGCTGTTTTCAATAGACTATTTTATAGGAAGTCAAGAGATATGTAAAAGATAAATAGTGACCAAGCTCCTGAAAAATCAGAATGGCTTGTTGCCTTTTTTACTCTTGAATTGTAGTATCAATACAGGTAACCGAATTATTCAAGACTGGACAATCTGATACCGTCTTATATGCTAGTCCTGTGAATGCATGCCATTTTTGAGTAAACGCTTGGACTTTAAATAACATGAATCACCTTTCTTTCATATATTGTATTTTTTCGCTAATTTTTCCTTCTTATAATGTTGCTGTAAACCATTGTTTAATATTAAACTGGCAATGCGTACCTTATTTAAAAGATGATTTGCGTCATGTACATCTAATTTAGACAAATCAGGGAATATTAGTTTATTGTATTAAACAAATTTTATCTAAATGATCTAGTGTTTTTCATTATATTTTGTAGTTCATATCATCTCACTTATTATCATATGTATTTATACTATACCACTAAACCCGAGTTCAGTCCTTTGTACCGGGTAAAAGTAATAAAAATTTGTATCAGTTGGTCTTGTGGGATAGGTTAAAATAATAAAATATGGACTTAAAATTTTTGGATTTTAATATATATATATATATATTATATTGATCTTTTGGGCCAGGAAAAGATTTGTGATACTTAAAAAACTTTTTAAAGGTAGGATCTTAGATGGTATATATACTTGAGTGATTGGGTTATACAAATAACATCCCAATGAAAATAAGATCCTATATAGTTAGTATATAAGAAATATCTATATTTAAATATATAGTTTCTTTTAAAAAGATGGGCTTTTAAATAGGAAGTATAATTTTTGGCTTGTAGACTATAGCAGAATAGTCAACTAGAACTCCTTTCAACACCCCGTCATAACAAACATGCATATGAGACAACTATGTTGGGGCAGGGGTTGATCTGATTAACACTTCTGTGAAGAGCTCTGAGTTTGATTATTCGTCAAATGCCAACCATCATGTATGCTGAATCACTCCTGCACAATTATGAAAGAAAGATCAAGTTATTTACTTTGACTGTTACATACATAAAGCCATTAACTCTATCAACTACAGTTTGTTGGACTACTCTGTCTGCGATGCATCATTTTTTTCCTTGTCTTGATTAGGTGCTCAACCACTGTGGAATCATTTCCTCCTGAACCAATGTGTACCTCAAATCATCATGACCTGAAGCCAGATATACAACGCATACGAATAGTGGTGGGGCCTCCTCTGAAACGGCCTCCAAAGAACCAGATGTTGATTGATTCATTATTATCAGACTTTCCTTCAGCTGATTCAAATCCTACCGATCTAAGAAAAAAACAGAATGTCTGTGCATCTCATGTAGGAAAGTTCATCTGCCCCAAAGGTTTAGATGATGTTGTTGTCTTTTGTACTACTGATTTCTCAACCATCTTCAAAGAGGTCCATGTTAGAACTCGCAGGGTGCAATTGATTGGTCTTGAGGTATTCTTGGACAAAGACTTTTTTCCTTGCAACAGCTAAATGATTTACATATATATAATTTATGTGTAGAAGTAATGACTTAGTGGTGGTGTAGGGTGCTGGTAAAACTTCTCTTCTCAAGGCAATAATGGCCAAGGGCAGGCTTCCTGCGGCTGCTCGTGCTGAAGATATGCATGTGGATTTTGATGAAGGTGTTTCTGGTGGTCTGTGCTACTCAGATTCAGCAGGAATAAGTCTGCAGGTTCATCTTTTTATTATATCTATAATGTAAACTCTTTGGTTTAGTTTGTCCTTTCGTGTTTTATTATGTCTCCTCAATTACTTGAGATATCTTCCAAAGCTTTGCAGTATAATTTTGTGCAGAAGTCTTTCATATAATTTTTTTGGGAAAAAAACATCATCAAAATATTATTTCCATATTTTAAAATAAATCTCAGTTCTTGCATCCTATAAAAATATCTCTTTAGTGTGTTTTATTACTTTAATTTTCTTTTGAAAAGCATCTCCCTTATCAGTATTAGTATTTTTTTTATTATTATCAAAATGCTCTCCATATCACATAAATTTTTGAACAATGGCAAATAGGTACCTTCTTTTAATTTTTGATTAACCCGCTTTAATAGTTTAACAATTTGTTTGGTTTTGTTGTAATGCAGGATCTGAGTAAGGAGGTCTCTGCTTTCAGGGATAAGCTGTGGATGGGAGTTCGTGATCTTAGTAAAAAAATAGACTGTATTATTCTTGTGCATAATCTATCTCATGAAATTCCCCGATGCAGTCAAGCAAGTGCACAGGAACAACCGGCACTCTCCCTTCTACTAGACGAGGCCAAAGCACTTGGAGTCCCTTGGATCCTGGCAATAACGAACAAATATTCTTTAAGCGCACATCACCAAAAAGCAGCAGTTGACGCTATCCTACAAGCATACCAAGCATCTCCCAGTAGAACTGAAGTTATCGATTCATGTTCACATGTACCCAGTGTTGCAAATACTACTTCATCCGTACTTTCTACTGGAAGAGATTTTGATGCCAAGTTGGCTGCGTTGAATCTAATTTTTGCTCCTATAAATTTGGTTCGTAGGCCTTTTCAAAATAAATCACCCAGTCTTCCTGTTGAGGGTGTAAGTGCTCTATTTCGAATTGTTCAACGTGTTCTTCGAGAACATGAGGAAGCTGCTTTGCAGGTAAAGCATGAGACATACTATCAAAGTCGTGTTAATTGTAAGCATAAAACATAAGTAATAAAATTCTTTAGAAGAAAGCTAGGCCAAAAGCTTAACACAATTAGAACCTTTTGCACGTAAAATTTTACATTACCTGTTTTTTAAAAAGCTACATAACTTTGGATGCAGTATTGTTTTTATAACTTATATATGCTCCAATTAATTATTTTTAAGGTTATCTCTTTCATCTCATTAAACCAAGGGGTCCAGATGTCACACATTCACACACTTATGAACTGCATAGATATTCTGTGACATACTGATATAGAATTAATCTTATTGACACTGTTATCTGGAATTGGTTTAATATCTTTGAGGGAAAAGGTTGATTTTTTTTATAACTATTGAAGGAGCTTGCTAGAGATAGACTTCTGTTGGAGTCTGCACGAGAACATGCTGTTGCTGTGGATGCAATTCGGGAAGCACAGGCTAGGGCTAACTCTTTGACTGCTGCAGCGGTTGGTGGTTCTCTTGGTGCTGGTCTTGGCGTTGTTATGGCAATTGCTATGGGTGCTGCATCTGCCTTGAGAAAACCATGAGCTCTTAAGTTATGGAGAATTGCTCTTTAAATAGTTTGAGTAAGCTAGTCATAGGAAGTTACTGCTGAAAATGTTGTTAATTTTTTTATTATATTTATATTCTAGATTAACATCGAATTTTATATTTTTTAAAATAAAAATTTACAATTTATGATGAGATTCTATGATAAAAACAATGGTTATCCACGGTTTTCCATATAAGATGGTTCTCCACGGAGTAAAGACCTATATATATATTTATATTAAACAGAGAAAAAGGCCCCATATATCATTAGTTGAGGGAGAATGACCCTGAATGTCACTTTAGTAAAATATGACCATAAATGTCACACCAAAATGGAGTATCGTTTGCCGTTTATAAACGAAAGTGTGTGTTAGGTTTTCAAATTTTTAACTTTTGAAAAAGTGAAAATGCAACCTCCTAACATGTTTCTATCATCCTAAACTTGGTTTCAACTTCCGTTTTTCTTTTTTAACATTAAAAAATGGACCTAAATTTTAATAATTTTTTACATTTCAGGTTTCACCAATCCCCTTTTGGATTTTAGAAATATTAAAAAATAATATCAATAAAATATATACCGATTTAGGATTTAAGTCCTAAACCCTAGAGTCTAAACCCTAATTTATTCTAGGGTTTAGTGCATGTAATTATTAATTATTTTTAATGTTTTAGGTTTCACCAATTCTCAATTTGTGTTTTAAAAATATTAAAATATTTATATATATTAATAAAATGCAAACAAAAAAAATAAAGTTTTGAACTTGAAAACATCAGGTTATCTAAATTAATATAAATTAATTTATGAATTCATCAAATACTAATTTAGATAAACGAAAAATATGTGTAAATAAAATCTAAAAAAGGAGGAAACATATGTAATTTATAGTCCACTATTTTGTTGATTATGATAAAGCTAGCAATATTTTTGTTGTAATGGTTAGACTCAATTTTTTATTTATGTAAATTCATAGTCATGTTATACAAAAATAACGAGATTAAAAAGTGAGAATACCTTTGTCAATAGTTAGGGCAATACAGAAGAAAATTACTATTAGAGCATTTGAAAATAGAGACTTCCCATTGTATATTTGACTTGCTCTTGTGCAGAGTCGGAAGATCCAGAAGAACGATATAATGTAATTTATTGCATATGAGTAATATCATATAATTTATATTTATAGTAGAAATCTATCAAGATATTTTACTAAATGGATATTACATTAAATCTTATAGATTTCATTTCTGATTTATCTGAAATGATAAAATTTTCGCATATAGTAAAATCTTGAAGATTCGTAATCTACAAAACTTATATTAGAAAAAGCTTAATAATTTGCATTTATCATATAAATATATCGTATATTTAGATTTTATTTGATACTCAATAAAATTGTTACTTAAATGAAAATCTCTTACTTAATTAGATATTATGTAAATCTTTGGGATTTGATTATTGAATTTTTACAATTTAATCGTTCAGAATTCATTAATCTTTAAAATGAAATCTGAAAGATTAAATCGTAAAATTCAATAATGAAATCCGAAATATTTATATGATATATAATCTTAAGTAAGAGATTTTCATTTAGGGTATCAATTTTATCGAATATCTAATAAAATATAAAACAACAATATATTTATATGATAAAGGCAAATTATTAATATTTTTCTAATATAAGTTTAGTATATTATGAATTTTCAAGATTTTATTGTATGCGAAAATTTATTCTTCCGGACAAACCGGAAATAAAATCTGAAATATTTAATGTAATATTCGTTAAGTAAAATATTTTACTAGTTTTCTACTATAAATATAAATGATATGCTATTACTCATATGCAATAATTTACATTATATCATTCTGTTAGTTATGCAATGCACACAGAGGCTGGGAGGGGTGAATGTGTGACTCTTGATTTTTCTTACTTAAAATTAAGTTATGCATTTTCGTACTCTTGAACTTAGCAGTTAAGATAAATTGCAATTATAATCAATTTACTGTAAAAGACACAAAAAATAATTATCAAAACTTACTTGATCTTTATATTTAAAACCAAATATGTTGTGCTACAAAAATGTGGTTTTAAATGTTTAAGAACTCAGATGCTTCTTGAGAGAATACAAGAAATCCTAGATCTGTTTTGTTACATCTGAACTAAGGACTCATGACATGTTTTATACACCAACATGCACAGTTTACAGAGATTGCACTAAAATAGACTAACATATTTTCTAAATTCCTTTTGTCTATTTTTATTTTAAGTGCTGCAAACCTGCATACAATTTTCAAGGTCAGTGACCCTCTTTTATCCAGTTCATCTTGGCCCTTGATCTTGCATTTTTCAAACCGCGTTTGTACACTCGTCACCACTACAACTCCATCTTCATCACTTTCACACACCACAATAAGAATCACTAATATTTAAAACATCACCAATATAGAAGCATTAAGTAGTACCCATACCGTATAACATCATCGAAAATGGAATAGAAATTTGAGAAAAATCAAATAAAAGTATAAATTTAAAGTTGAGTTCGATTGATCGGAGTTGTAGATCTGAAAGCGGGGCATGGGAAATGGTGGGAGTAAGGGTACAGTATCCAAGCCCACAATCGAATGCACACCGGGCCCAACAACCCACCACAAGTCAGTCCGAAAAATCTAGCGATTTTGGTACACATTAGTTGTTGACTTGTATCTATATAGGCCTCAAATACTCATATTCTTATCGATGTGGGATGTTACAAACAACCCCTCCTATAACATCGACGTCCTCGTCGATATCATAAACATACATACGGAACCCGAGATGTGCCTCTGCACTTCCGACAGGGCAGAGCTCTGATACTATTTATAATATCCAAGCCCATGACAAATGCATAACGAACCCAACAACCCACCACATGTCAGTCCAAAAAAGCTAGTGATTTTGTAACACATTAGTTGTTGAATTGTATCTATAAATGCCTCAAATACTCATATTCTTATCGTTATGGGATATTATAAAGGCGGTTGCGAGAGAGATGAAAACGTAGAAGTGTGGACCAGGGAAAATAGGAGAGCCTTGTCGGCATCAATTAGATCGGGATAAAAAGGTGGAGAGAGAGAGCAGATGTGAGGGGGGTAGAGGTCGACAGCAACCAGAGTAGTGACGGACGGAGGAGCGACGTGCGTGGTGGCGATGGGTGGTGGTGGGTGTTGACGATGGGTAGTGGTGGTGGGTGTGTGTGGTGGGTAGAGATGAGATGTAGGCGGATGAAAGAGATGAATCGTAAAATAAAAATTAAAAATGTGTGGTTGTGATTTAATTTAGGGTTAAAATTGTGCGGCTGAGATTAGATCTCAGTTCTCACAATAAAGAGGGTTCTCATTTGAGAAATTTCCCACATGATTCTTGCTCTAATGAGAACATCTACTATAGTGAGTTATGAGATCTAATCTCCATCACCCAAATTTACTCTCCTTTTAATCTACACCTCTCATTTTAAATCTCATTGTCATATATAACCATCATCTTCTTTCTACCCCAACCACCAACCACAACCTACAACCACCGACGATTATAATTTCTGGCGACCACCACCTCCGACGACCACCAGAAAATTACCACCGTCAAATATAAAATCACCACCATTTAAATAAGGAACCACCACAAAAAAACTCAAAGATTACCACATTTGACCACCGGAAAACAGAAAATCACCACCGGAAACAACAAATCACCATAACCATCACGTGACCATCATTACCATATGCCAGTAATATAATTATTATCACGAAAATCGGAGACAAAACCATCAATAATCACCGGAATTGTAAAAAATAAAATCAAAATCATTAAGAACTACAATTCAACTCATTAATTCCAGGAAATTAAGGACCACCACTGTCTTTTAAAAAAATCAGAAAATTTAAAGACAAGTCATTATCAAAAGAACTATAGTGTTCCGTTTGAAATTACAATACAAAATATTAAAATCGAAGCCACCAGCGCAAAATATAAATTTAGATGACAAAAAACGCGAGATACACGATTAAATACCAAATCCAATAAACATAAACTCTTTCGAGTTAACTCAGTTACAACTCGGGCTACTAAAATTCGTGAGTTGACTCGGAAAAAAATACCCGAGTCGGGTTCAATTTGATAGCATTTTTCATTGGGTTATAGAACATAGTTGGTGACGATGGTAGCGGTGGTTAGATGGATTTGGGTTGTGGTTTTGACGGCAACGAAGGTGAAGGGATGATGGGTTTGGTTTGATGGAAAAAAGGAGCGAGAGGATGAATGAGAGAGAAATGAGCAGGTGAGGTAAAAGAATTGTGTGCCACAGATTAAAAAATATTTTATGAAATGAAGGCCCGAGATTAGATCTCAGTTTAACAATAATATAGGGTTTTCATTTGATCAACTCCATATACATATCTATACTATTATATTAAAGATGAAACAATGATGTTATTGGTAAAAAAACTAGGGTATATTAATTGTTGTATTTATTACTAGGGTTCGTGAGCTTCGAGGCTCGATTTGACTGCTCTTGTGTCTCGTGACTCGATCTGCCTTAACACGTACCTTGCTGATTGCCGAATACCTTGAATTAGATTAGGTTTAGGAGACTTAGTGGGCAAGTCTCAGAATTATAATGGACTTTGAAGTCTTAGGAAGTAGGAACTTGATTCCTTATCCTACGAGACCTCTTGGAGGCTGATCCACAAGGTTTTATACCTTTATTAGGACTTTCCTCAATAGCTGATTTTTCCCATATTTATTAATTACGAAAATAATAAATATTCAGGGTTATCGGGCCTTCTTTGTTCCATCGGGCCTAATTAATGTGTTAACCTTCTTGGGCCTGATCAATGTGTTAATCTTCTTGGTCTGAAAGTCATACATATGACCTTTTTTAATGGGCCTTATACATAATCCAAATCAAATATAATTAATGCAACATTTATGACATAATCAAGGTTCATTTTATCCCTATCATTTGCCCCCAACTTCTGGGAAATCATTTTAGATTTCGCTGAAGTTAAGCTCATTTAATCCTTTACAGGGTATCGTTTTTAACATAAAGTGTGGAGGGACCTACACATTCACAACGATCTTTTCTTTTTCAAGGCTTCAGGATATTTATTGGGGCTTCACTATTATTTTCCTTACCTTATTCCTATTTTTAGAAATTTTCTGGCACTTTTGAGATTTTTTCCCTTATTTTCTGGGATTTTTTCCTTAATTTTCAGGAATTTTCCTTGATTTTCTAGGATTTTTTTTCCTATTTTCAGGAATATTCCTTAATTTTCAGAAAATAATCATAAATTTTCTGATATTTTCTTGAATTTTTCGAGAAATTATCTCAAAAATTATTATTTTTCTGAATTTTCTGAATTTTTCTCTTTTATTCTTCCCCTTTCTTTTCTCTGTTTTTTTTACATATTTTCGACCAGGAATTATAACCTTTTGCACGTAAAATTTTACATTACCTGTTTTTTAAAAAGCTACATAACTTTAGATGCGGTATTGTTTTTATAACTTATATATGCTCCAATTAATAATTTTTTAAGTTATCTCTTTCATCTCATTAAACCAAGGGGTCCAGATGTCACACATTCACACACTTATGAACTCCATAGATATTCTGTGACATACTGATATATAATTAATCTTATTGTCACTGTTATCTGAAATTGGTTTAATATCTTTGAGGGAAAAGGTTGATTTTTTTTATAACCATTAAAGGAGATTGCTAGAGATAGATTTCTGTTGGAGTCTGCACGAGAACATGCTGTTGTTGTGGATGCAATTCGGGAAGCACTTGCTAGGGCTAACTCTTTGACCGCTGCAGCGGTTGGTGGTTCTCTTGGTACTGGTCTTGGCGTTGTTATGGCAATTGTTATGGGTGCTGCATCTGCCTTGAGAAAACCATGAGCTCTTAAGTTATGGAGTATTGCTCTTTAAATAGTTTGAGTAAGCTAGTCATAGGCTGAAGTTACTGCTGAAAATGTATGTGGTTATACTTGTAACCACTTATATTATAATTTATGTGTAGTGTATTTATAAGTTATAAGTTGTAACCTTCCATTTGTTCATTTAATTCTTGTAGATTCCTGTAGGACAGAGTATTATGTGCTCCACCCCTTTGTTTTTTATTTCTATACATATGATTTTGGAAGAAGTTTTTCATCTCTGTAGACGTGACAACACTGTACTAGTTTACTGCACTATTGTGAATGTTGAAGTTTCGTACTTTAATGGGATGGTTTGAACTACTTGGCATTGTGGGGCGGGATGTTTGGTCGAGGGTTAATGAACGTGATTAATGGGAATTGGAATCCTATTCTTTAACTATAGTGTTTGAATTATATTTTATAAGGTTGGGAATATGAACCCGTTTACTTTTAGCCGGGTAACCCAAACCTTATCAGTACCCCGGGATTTCAAATTCATTCCCGACTCTTTTTTTCTATCTCCTACTTCGATCTTTCCTTGTTCTCTCTATATATTTCCCTCATCCCCACTCTCTCTCTCTCATATATATATATATCTGACTTTGAAGAATGTACTTTATGTGCCTGATATTCGCAAGAACCTTGTGTCTGGTTCTCTGTTGAGTAAGCATGGCTTTCGCATTGTAACAAAGTCAGATAAAGTTATTTTGTCTAAGAGTGGTATGTTTGTAGGCAAGGGTTATTTAACCGATGGGCTTTTTAAGCTCAATGTAATGTCCGTTAAGGACGATAATGAAATGAAGAATACTTCTGCTTACTTGCTCGAATCTCCTAATTTATGGCATGCTAGATTAGGACATGTAAATTATGATACTTTACAACGTTTAAGTGCAAAAGAATACATACCTAAACTTACTATCGATTCAAAACATAAGTGTGAGACTTGTGTTGAGGCAAAATTAATGAGATCATCATTTAAACGTGTGGAAAGGAACACCAAAGTGCTAGACCTAATACATAGCGACATATGTTATTTAAAATTCGCTCCAACAAGAGGAGGAAACAAGTATTTTATTACATTCATTGATGATTGTACAAAATACTGTTATGTATATTTGTTGAAAAGCAAAGACAAAGCTATAGATAAATTTAAAATCTATAAGGAAGAAGTTGAGATACAACATACTGAGAAAATCAAAACGATATGAAGTGATCGTGGAGGTGAATATGTTGAACCATTTGGGGAATTCTATTCACAACATGGTATAATCTAGGAGGTCACCGCACCATACTCCCCTCAGTCAAATGGTGTGGCTGAAAGGAAGAATCGCACTCTGAAAGAAATGATGAATGCTATGTTGTTAAACTCTGGGCTTCCACAATCGATGTGGGGAGAAGCCATCTTAAGCGCAAATAATATTCTAAATATTACGATGCGCAAGAATAAGGATGTAAGTCCTTATGAAATGTGGAAGAAAAAGAAACCAAGTTACCAACACCTGAAAGTGTGGGGATGCCTTGCAAAGGTACTGATCCCTACACCGAAGAAGGTGAAGATAGGTCCTAAAACTGTGGATTGTATCTTCATCGGATATCCTCCACACAGTACTGCATATCTGTTTCTTGTTCATGAATCCAAGATTCCTGATATTCAAAAGAATACCATTATGGAATCAAGGAATGCCTCATTCTTTGAGACGATGTTTCCCTGTAATCCAGGAAACCAACAACCTACGACGTCTAAACGAACTCATGAGTCTGTAGATGACGATATTGAGAGTGATGAAAGTGAAGACGAAAATGTGGGGGTAGTGAGAAGGAGCAAAAGACAACGAACGGAGAAATCCTATGGGTCTGATTTTATGACCTATTTGCTCGAAGAAGGTGACCCAAAAACCTATAAGGAGGCGGTTACCTCACCTGATGGGCCTATATGGAAAGAGGCCATCAAGAATGAAGTTGATTCAATTATGCAGAATCATACTTGGAAATTAGTGGACTTGCCAACTGGTTGCAAACCATTAGGTAGCAAGTGGGTTTTCAAGAAGAAGTTGAAAACTGATGGCACTATTGATAAGTATAAGGCCAGACTTGTGATTAAAGGATACAAGCAACAAAAAGGCCTTGATTACTTTGATACATACTCTCCTGTAACGAGAATAACGTCCATAAGGATGATGTTTGCTATTGCTGCAATGCTTAATCTAACTGTACATCAAATGGATGTGAAAACAACTTTCCTAAATGGAGACATAGATGAGGAAATCTATATGGAACAACCCGAAGGGTTTGTTGTCCCAGGACAAGAAAGAAAAGTCTGTAGATTGGTGAAATCATTGTATGGTTTGAAGCAAGCGCCTATGAAATGGCATGAAAAAATTGATGAGGTCGTGCTGGCCAATGGCTTCAAAATTAATGAATGTGATAGATGTGCCTATTACAAGGATAACGAGAGTGGCTATGTCATGAGGACACTATATGTAGATGATCTACTTATTGCCGGAAGCAATGATAAAGTGATCAAATCTACCAAGGATATGTTGAAATCAAGATTCGACATGAAAGACATGGGACTAACAAATGTAATTCTGGGAATTCAAATTTCTAGAACATCAGAGGGTCTCGCATTAAGTCAACCACATTATGTTGACAAGATCCTTGAGAAGTTTTTTAAGGATGACTTTGAGAAAGTTAGGACACCTGTGGATATGACTTTGCACCTATCCAAGAACAAAGGTGTAACTGTTTCCCAATTGGAATACTCGAGGATAATTGGTAGTCTGATGTACCTCATGAGCTGTACAAGACCAGACATTGCATACTCAATTAGCAAGTTGAGTAGGTTTACGAGTAATCCGGGAGCTGATCACTAGAAAGCGATCATAAGGGTACTAAGGTACTTGAGGGGAACTCGAGACTATGGACTGCACTATGGAAGATACCCAGCAGTATTCAGAGGATATACTGACACAAACTGGATATCTAGCAAGAAAGCACTTAAGTCTATGAGTTGCTATGTGTTTACATTAGCTGGAGTGGCAATATCATGGAAATCCTCAAAACAAACGGTGATAACTCATTCCACGATGGAAGCTGAGTTTGTGGCACTAGATAAATGCGCCGAAGAGGTTGAATATCTACGTCAGTTTCTGGAGGATATTCCAAGATGGCCAAAGCCTGTAACTGCAATAAGGATTCACTGTGATAGTCAATCCGCTATTGGCAGAGCACAGAGCACGATGTATAATGGAAAGTCTCGTCATATACGACGACGACACAGTTCCATTAGACAATTGATCTCAACCGGAATTATCACTATTGACTATATACCATCAAAAGATAATATCGCGGATCCACTAACCAAAGAGTTATCAAGAGAAGTGGTTGAGAAATCATCGAGAGGGATGTGCCTTAAGCCTTTTGCTTAACGGCATCATGGTGGACACCCAACCATTGCTGACTGGAGATCCCAAGAACTTGGTTCAATGAGACAACTAAATCATGATGACCAAATCACTGTGGGGGTAACCCCTGGCCTGTTCCTATGATGAGGAAACAGTGAGACCCGTAAGGTACGAGGTTAAGTTTTGAGCTTTTAATGATCTTTGATGAATACATGGAGTTCAGGAGTGAACATATAAAATTCAGTTCAGTAAACGCGGGTTACTCTATAAGATAAAGATCACCTATGTGGGAGAGAAGTGGGGCCGCTTCAAAGGAGAACTGCGAGGCACAATTCTTTAGAAACTCCTGCAGAACCAGGACGATGTTCCATGGCCAAAATGGACAGAATCATGAGAACTGAATGAGTCAGGAAATATATAGTGATGAGTATGTCATCGTTTACACAAACGGTCGAACATTTCAAGGACATCGCGTCATACTGTCTACCAGTAAAGTCGATATAATTATTCGAGCGAAGGTTCAAGGAGCATTCTCTACCTATCGTATGCTATATCTAACCGCCGGAACTATCACCAAGTCAAGCTCCGCGTCTGTCTGTCTATGTGGTGCGTGCTACTGGATCATCAATCTCATTTGTGGGGGATTGTTGGACAAACTTAGTATTTTAGACTAAGTTGTGAATCATTTTGAGACTCTATATGAGTGAGACACATTATGTGTTAGTGGTGCGTATTTATTGGAACGTATTCTCCTCTTCGAGGGGATTCAAACGCATATTTATACGCTCAAAATGAGTAAAAGGTGAATGAGAACTGATGTTCCAAAATTTTATCTTTTAATATGAAAAGTGGTTTTGTACCACATCGAGAGTAGCACAAACCTATTCCTTAATTTTTCTTATAAATACCATGTACCACATCGAAAAAAAAAACTGGACTCGAGGATCTTCCTTTGGTTATATCCTTTCTTTTTCTGTTTGATTTCGTTTACTCACGCACACACTTATTTGATTTATATGTATTAATCACAGATTGTATTGACAGATAATACCGTGTGCGTATATAACCGGAGATTCTACAGTATAAATAGAATGGTGTCAGTTCCCATTTAGTCAGATATAAAATATGAATAGTTGCACTAAACAAGGCCCGGAAGATATCTGATAATATCAAGGTCAAAACAAAGGTCACTATCATCTGTCTAATACCAGAAAATTGGATAAGGAAGAAAATAATATAAAATTTTATGGAGTAATTCATTGCACAGAAGTTGATTTGCCAATAAGGGTTCTTCAGAAGGAATCTGGAGTTCTTACAGGTTCTTATTTGTGCAAATTTATGCACATAAATATATTTTACTATATCCAAATAGAATAATACTTGAAGTACTTGAACATGTCTTAATATATTTAGTATTTTTCTGTATATTAAGAGAGACTAGTAACAAATTAAGGATAAAAAAAGAGAGAGATTGTGATGAAAAGGAGGAGAGAGATGGAGATGGAGCTGAAGATGAGATCAGAATTAAGGTCTGCCATTGAAGAGTTCTCTAAGGAGGCTTTGAAAGTTCAGCCTGTTGATGATCAAGTTCAAAATGCTGCTGCACATATACCCCTCAAACCGTTTCTTTTTCTCTGCAATATGGTTCTTCAAGTTCTCGGTCTCTCTCTCTCTCTCTCTCTCGTCCGCTCTCTCTGTCTCTGTCTCTCTCTCTCGTTCTCTCTCTCTCTCTCGGCGTCTGTGTGAGAGTCATGTTCATGTATTCCGTTTTACTTTTCTTGTCTTCATCTTTCAATTATATTAATTTTTGTGTTCTTGTTGCAGATAAGATTGGGCCAACAATGGCTGTTTTGAGACAAGACATCCATCAGAATATACAGGTAAATAGAAACAAAACTTTGCTTAATTATTAGGCCATATTGTCGCCTGTTTAAAATTTTTATAAAAATAGTTTCTTGTTTTTCTCATGGTGTGTGAGAAACACACTTCTTCCCTTTGGTCTTTTCTGATACAAATGTTTAGGACATTTTCACCCTTCTTTGTCCACATATGTGAGGACCAATAGTAAATTGTAATGTTGTTCTATTTCATTTCCAGAGATTGGAGAAGTTTCAGGAATCAAATCCTTTACTATATTCCAATGTGGTGGAGATCTTGAAAAAAGATAAAAATGAAGTCTGTGCAAGACATGTTGCCAGCTGCAGCAGAGCATTTGTATGGCTTACCAGGTACTACTATATATTAAGTTCATTTTTTACATTGTATACAACTCCTTTTTTTTAATTCTCCAAGTTTGGTTTGTCTCTGATAGCTATTTTTACCTCATGTATATGGAACACTAAACTGTTCACAACAAAGTAGACTTGAAGGATTCGACATTTTAATTTTGTTTTTGTAACGTATCTCTTCCAATTAAGCTCTTAACCACTTCGCCAATTACTTTACTAAAATAAATAAATGATATACTGGTGCATAAATTTAGGACCCATGTCCCATGGCATGTTACATGTGGTTAGTTGACTAATGAACTTTGCTAACTCCTTGTATACTATAGTTGAGTTGTTTGCAGCTTTTCAAATTATAGATAGAAGCATATTCTGTTAGGGATTTAAAGGAATTCATGCTAATATAGGGAAATAAATTACAAGTGTCAAAGAACCTGGTTTGTAAATATATGTATTACTATCAGCTAGTATAAAATTAACTCTTGGCACATACCAGTAATTAAAAAAAAAACATCTAAATGTGTATTTGTGTAGTATATATTAATGGCTGATGAGCAATTTTATAACAACTATATGTTTTACTTGGCAGATCTCTTAATTTTACAGTGACATTGTTGCGGTTATTACTGAAGGATTCTGAGCTTAAAATGGAGCGAGCTGTAGAAGAAGCATATATTATCACTTTAAAACCATGGCATGGATGGATCACTTCAACTGCTTACAAGGTAACTGTTAGATATATTTGATAATGTCATGGCTAATATGTTTTATGTTTAGATTTCAGATCTTATTTGAACAGAACAAATCAGTACTTAACTGATCAGTACTTATACTGGACGTCAGAACTTAAGGGATATCAGTACTTATGTTATCAGGAGATAAGCATCAGGAGATAGATATCAGAACTTAAGTGCTGAAGGACGATCAGATAAGGACAATAGCTGATTAAAGTTAAGAAGATCAAGATAAACATAACAAGAGATATGCATGAAGAAGGAATTCCGTAAAGAATGGAATACTTGGAAGGAAAGATATCTGATTAAAATATATTAGGAAGCAGAATTATATTCCATATCAATTAGCGATTATCTTGTAACTGTGTAATATATAAACACAGACATAGGGTTTACACTATAAGTGTTATCATTATCGAGAATATTATTTACTGTAACCCTAGCAGCTCTCGTGATATTTTGTTCATCACTGAGAGATAACAGTTCCAGATTGTAACAGAGTTTATTGTTTCAATAAAGTTTGTTTTCTGTTACATAAGTTCTTGAAGTTTGATTTGATTGTAAAAAAACACTGTATTCACCCCCTCTACAGTGAAAGTGTGACCTAACAAGTGGTATCAGAGCCTTCTGTTAACACACATACAGTTAAAGATCCAAACACAATCATGTCTGACACAGAAACTCCAACTAAGCCTACCAAAACTGAGGAATCATCAAAGACATCAACTCAGAGTCGATATGAGACTATCAGAGTTCCCATATTGAGACCATCTGAATATCCCATATGGAAGGTAAGGATGGCCATGTTTCTGGAAGCAACAGATCCAGAATACCTTGATAGAATCAAGGAAGGGCCTCACAAACCTACCAAGCTCGCTGTTGTAGTTGCAGGTGAAGCAGCAAAGACCGTACCAAAGGAAAAGAGTGATTACACTGCTGAAGATATAGCATCTATTGCTAAGGATGCCAAGGTACGACACTTATTGCATAGTGCCATTGATAATGTAATGTCAAACAGGGTAATCAACTGCAAGACTGCTAAGGAGATATGGGATGCACTGGAGACAAAGTGTCAAGGAACTGAAACAGTTAAGAAGAACAGGAAGACAATACTCACTCAAGAGTATGAACACTTTGACTCTAGGACTAATGAGTCATTGACTGATGTATATGATAGATTTGTCAAACTCTTGAATGACTTGTCATTGGTTAATAAGGAGTATGATCTTGAAGATACAAACCTTAAATTCCTGTTAGCTCTTCCTGAATGTTGGGATTTGAAGGCAACAACAATAAGAGACAACTACAATCTTGATGAAACAACTCTTGATGAAATCTATGGAATGCTCAAGACTCATGAACTTGAGATGGAACAAAGAAGCAAAAGAAAAGGAGGAAAGTCAAGGACAGTTGCTCTCAAGGCTGAAGAGGAATCCCCCAAACCACCTTTCTCAAAGAAAGACAAGGGTAAAGCTCTTATCATAAAGTCTGATACTGAGTCATCAAGTTCTGAGAGTGATGATGACTCAGATTCTGAAAGCTTGCCTGAAACTGATGCTGATGAGGAGATGATGAAGCTGTGTGCTCTTATGGTGAAAGGAATCACAAAGATTGCATACAGGAAGTTCAGGAAGGGAAAGAAGTTTTCCAGGAAAGGCATAAGTTCTGATAAGAAGAATTTCAGAAGATCTGAAGGAAGAGGAGGAAAGTCTGACAGAGGAGATTACGCTAATGTTAAATGTTATAATTGTGGTGAGAAAGGCCACATATCTCCTGATTGCAAGAAGACCAAGAGTGACAAAGGCAAAGCTCTTGTCACAAAGCAGAAAAGCTGAACAGACACCTCAGACTCTGAAAGTGAGGAGAACTATGCATTGATGGCAAATGCTGATAAATCAAGTTCTGAGAGCAGTTCTGAAGCTGCTGAAACAAAGGTACCTCAGACTACTTATGCTTTTCATACTGATGATATTAATGAGTTGAGAAGATATCTTAAAACCATGTTTGTTAGTTATAGAGATCAAACTTTAACATGTGAAAGATTAACTTCTGAAAATCTTGCTTTTAGGAAAAGAAATGATTTCTTAGAAAAAGAGTTAGTCATGTTCCATCAAACTCAGAAGGATAGAGATGATGCTTTTTATGTTAGGGTTGAAGTGCTAAAAATGAATGAATCTCTAAAAACTGAGTTAGAAAAGGAGAGAGAGATTATCAGAACTTGGACTAACTCTGGCAAAACAACTCAAAATTTGCTAAGCAGTGGAAACTGGAAAGAGGGCTTAGGTTATGGAGAAAATAAAAATGAAAAAGGAACTGTAGAAATTAAGCCTGTTGATAAGCAAAAGCCGAAGTTAAAACCTGTTAAGTTTGTAACTGAAAAATCTGAAAATGAGAAATCAGAAGTTAAAAAGGAATTAGCTTCTGACAAACTAAAACAGGAAAAGACAGCTGAAGTTAACATAGGCTTAATGACAAAGAAGCAGCTTAAGCATAAGCTGAAAGATGTTAAGAATGCAAACAAGGTAAAATCACCTAGGAAAAACAGGAATGGAAAGGAAGGTGTGAATAAAAGCAATAACTATAAATCTGTTCCTGATGCTCCTAGGAAAGCGTGTCATAACTGTGGAAGTTCTAACCATCTGGCTTCTTTTTGCAGGAAGAATAAGAATATTAACTCCTTATCTTCAAAATCAGGAGTTAAGAGTCAGTCTGTTAGATACAAACCACAAAATCCTTGTTTTCATTGTGGTAGTTTATGGCATTCCATTTATACTTGTAAGGAATATCATAGTTTGTACTATGATTATTATCAAATAAAACCTTCTTTAAAGAAAGTTTCTGTTGTTCCTTCTAGTGTAAGTTCTGATTCAAAGTCTGGTAGTATAAGTTCTGATAAGAAAACTGTTAACATAAAATCTGATGCTAAATCCGCTGCAAATGTTAACAAACCTAAAAAGGCCAAAGGATCCAAGCAAGTCTGGGTCCTTAAAACTAATAATTAGTGGTCTTTTTGATTGCAGGGCAACAGGAAAAATATTTTAGTTCTGGACAGTGGATGTTCAGGACATATGACTGGAAATAAGGCCCTGCTATCAGACTTTGTGGAGAAAGCTGGCCCAAGTGTTTCTTATGGAGATGGCAACATTGAAAAAACTTTGGGATATGGCAATATCAATCTTGGGAATGTCATCATTAAAGATGTAGCTCTGGTCTCAGGACTTAAACACAACTTACTGAGTATAAGTCAAATCTGTGACAGAGGTTATCATGTTGATTTCTTTGCAGAATATTGTGAAATAGTTAGTAAATCTAAAGAAAAAATTGTTCTGAAGGGATTCAGGCGTGGTAACATTTATGAAGCTAAGCTTTCAACAAGTTCTGATGGTTCTGCAATCTGTTTAGTGAGTAGAGCCTCAACTGAAGAAAGCTGGAATTGGCACAAGAAACTCTCTCATTTAAACTTCAACAAGATAAATGAACTGATCAAGAAAGATCTTGTGAGAGGACTGCCAAAATCAGTGTTTGTTCCTGATGGTCTTTGTGACTCATGTCAGAAGGCTAAACAAAGAAAATCTTCGTTCAAGAGCAAGACTGAATCATCAATTCTTGAGCCTTATTATCTACTTCATGTTGATCTATTTGGTCCAGTGAATGTCATGTCTATTGCAAAGAAGAAATATGCGATGGTCATAGTAGATGAGTTCACCAGATACACATGGGTGTATTTCTTGCACACAAAAAGTGAAACTGCATCTATCCTGATTGATCATGTCAAACATCTGGATAAATTGATCAAAGATTCTGTGAAAATTTTGAGGAGTGATAATGGCACTGAATTCAAGAATCTGATAATGGAAGAGTTCTGCAAAAATCATGGAATAAAGCAGGAATTTTCTGCTCCTGGAACTCCACAGCAAAATGGAGTTGTTGAAAGGAAGAATAGAACTCTCATTGAAGCTGCACGAACAATGCTTGAAGAAGCAAAGCTTCCAACCTATTTCTGGGCTGAAGCTGTGCAGACTGCTTGTTTTACTCAAAATGCAACACTCATTAACAAGCATGGAAAGACACCATATGAGATGGTGAAGAACAAGAAGCCAAATCTCAAATACTTTCATGTATTTGGATGTAAGTGTTTTGTTCTCAAGACTCATCCTGAACAGCTATCCAAGTTTGATCTAAAAGCTGATGAGGGAATCTTTGTTGGATATCCACTTTCTACAAAAGCCTTCAGAGTCTATAATTTGAGAACAAAAGTGGTCATGGAATCTATCAATGTCTCTTTTGATGACAAGAAGATCACTGAACTTGAAGATTGCATTGATCATGATCAGCTGAGATTTGAAAATGAAGATTCATATTCTGATACCTCAAGTCCTGACAGTCTAAGTCCTGATACTGTAAATTCTGATGGATTAAACTCTGATGTTATTGAAACTGTGGTGACTACGTCAAAGGAAGATGCACCAATGCAGGGGGAGCATACTCAAGATATTATCACATCTCAAGAAGCATCAGAACATACATCTGGCTCTTCAAATTTTGATTCGTCAAGTTCTGATAAGCCAAGTACTGATAGTACTGAAAATCTAAATGCTGAAGGATCCAACTCAGAGAGCATAGTTTCAGGGGGAGCATCAGAAAATGAAACCGAAGACAGCATGAATCATGGGGGAGCATCCAGTTCTAGAGAAAATCTTCCATCTGCAAGGAAGTGGACAAAATCACATACACCTGATTTGATAATTGGAAATCCTGAGGCAGGTGTCAGAACTAGAACAGGTACTTCAAATGAATTCTTTACAATTCTTTTCTCTCTCAGTCTGAGCCAAAGAAAGTGGAAGAAGCTCTTCAAGATGCTGATTGGGTGCAAGCAATGCAGGAAGAGTTGAATGAATTTGAAAGAAACAAAGTCTGGACCTTAGTGCCAAGACCTAAGAATAGATCGGTTGTTGGTACAAAGTGGGTATTCAGAAACAAAACTGACAGTGATGGCATAATTGTAAGGAACAAGGCAAGGCTGGTTGCAAAAGGATATTCTCAACAGGAGGGAATTGACTATGATGAAATATTTGCGCCAGTTGCTAGGTTAGAAGCCATAAGGATATTCATGGCTTATGCTGCTCACAAAAAGTTTACTGTCTTTCAAATGGATGTGAAAAGTACTTTTCTCAATGGAGAATTGGAAGAGGAAGTATATGTTGAACAACCTCCAGGCTTTGTAGATTCCAAACATCCAGATTATGTCTACAGGCTTGATAAAGCACTTTATGGACTTAAGCAAGCTCCTAGAGAATGGTATGAGACTTTAGCTCAGTTTCTTCTGGAAAGTGGATTCAACAGAGGAACTATTGACAAAACACTGTTCTATCTCAACCATGGCACG
This sequence comes from Apium graveolens, assembly GCF_009905375.1. NCBI lineage: Eukaryota > Viridiplantae > Streptophyta > Magnoliopsida > Apiales > Apiaceae > Apium > Apium graveolens. The sequence goes on from NC_133653.1 coordinate 3,532,924, forward strand.
GACTTACTTTTGATCCAGATTTATGTTGATGATATTATTTTTGGGTCTCCAAATGACAAACTTTGCAAAAAGTTTGCCAAACTAATGCAGTCAAGATATCAGATGAGTATGATGGGAGAACTTAGTTATTTTCTGGGCCTTCAAGTCAAGCAGAGTGAAGAAGGAACTTTTATTTGTCAATCTAAGTACACCAGAAACTTGCTGAAGAAATTTGGAATGCAAGACTGTTCAAGTGCATCCACTCCCATGGCCACTGCAACAAAACTGGATAAGGATACTGGTAATTCAGTAGATATTACTGATTATAGAGGTATGATTGACTCACTTCTCTATCTAACTGCTAGTAGACCAGATATCATGTTTGCTACCTGTCTTTGTGCAAGATTTCAAGCAGATCCAAGAGAACCTCACTTAACAGCTGTAAAAAGAATCTTTAAGTATCTTAAAGGAACAGCTGATCTAGGATTATGGTATCCTAGAGAATCAGATTTTAAATTAATAGGTTACTCAGATGCAGATTTTGCAGGTTGCAAAATTGACAGGAAAAGCACAAGTGGTAGCTGCCAATTTCTTGGAGGCAGGTTGGTTTCTTGGTATAGCAAGAAACAAAAGTCAATTTCCACATCAACTGCAGAAGCAGAGTATATTGCTGCAGGAAGCTGCTGTGCACAGATTCTTTGGATGAAGAATCAGTTACTGGATTATGGGTTAACATATTTCAAAATCCCTATTTACTGTGATAATCAAAGTGCTATTGCTATGACAGGTAATCCAGTTCAACACTCTATGACAAAGCACATCAGCATCAGGTACCATTTCATCAGGGAACATGTGGATGAAGGTACAGTGGAATTGCATTTTGTTCCCACAGATCAACAAGTAGCAGATATCTTCACAAAACCACTGTGTGAAGCTACCTTTACAAAATTGGTAAATGAACTTGGAATGATTTCAGGTTCTTTCTCTAAATCTGCTTAAACTTGTTCTATGTTATCAGACTTTATGATCAGTATTTACAAAATTAATCTCTTTGTATATTCTGTGCATTAATTGATAAATGTTTTTAAGTACTGACTGTTGTCTGATACATATCTCTTAACTCTAATAAGTGATATATCTGTTTAAGTAATCATTCAATCCTATGAGGATAATTGTGCTAGATACTGACCTACTAGTCTTCAATAAACAAATGATCCCATGAAAGAAGTAATTATTTCTGTGGAAATCTTATGACACAAGCAAATTCTGATCCTTGAGCTTAGTTTAGTTTACTTTATTCATCTTATTACTAAGTCCCAAATTAGAATAATGCTACTCATCTGTTTAAGTTCTGATTCTAGTAAAACTGCTGAATGTACTAAGTGCTGATAAACCTCACTTATCAAAAGAAGAAGAACAAGAATCAAAGAATAATATCAGGTACTCCTTTGAGATCTAGAGTAAAAATGTGAATGGGACGACCCAAGTGCATAGCTGGTATTAAGTAAATATGCATTAGAAAAGCAAAATATTTTCTTGGTGACTGTTCACACTCTATGATTACTGGAGAAATACTCTGATAATAGCATAAATTCTGATAAGCAGTCGTGACTCACTTACACTGAGAAGCCACTGTAAAAGAGAATTTCAAAGATGCATAAAATTAGCACAAAAACAGTTGAGGTGGACTCATGCATGAACTCATTTATCAGTAGGTTTCAGGATAATGACAGCTCTTTAGCAAAATTTTAATTATGACTTATTTCTAAGATGTACTGAAGTAAATCAGACTTTACTCTTTATTAGTTATTTAGCTTAATGCACACACAAATCACTCCATATGAATGATGAAATTTTTGTGGTGGTCTATGTTCTTTTAGACAAACAGTCACTGTGTCCCTTTGCACAAATTTTGAGGACACGTTCTAGTTATATGCTCTGATGATTAAGTCCTGAAGACTATAACTCAGAACTTGTATGAAAACTTACTAAGATAGATATTCCTTGTTCGAGTTAAGACATTATGTTCTGATGACTGTTAAGTTCTGGTATAGGTCTAAGTTCTGATTTTTCAGTCTAACCCTTTACTTGACTTATCTGTGAGTAAAATTTGGTAACAGTCTCAGATTAATTTCGAAATGTTGAAGTGGAAGATTAATAGTCTATGGTTAAAACATAATGACACTCGTCCTTGAACAGTTCACTCTTGTTACATGTGCACATTCCTTTTCCAATGACTATTATTCTTTTTCAAGTCTAGGGAGACGAGGTAGACTTAACTCTATCTGTCAGCATTGAATATCTTCGCGTCTCCTGGCATTCTCTTGCCTATATAATCAGCCACTTCACATTAGCCCTTTCATCAATTTTTCTCACAATCTTAACTTCATATTCTTTTTCAAAAGCATCATGGTTCGATTCAACATGTTTTTGAATTACCAAAATTTTCATATGGAGCTAAGCTGCGCCGACTGGCAGCAGGAGTGGCATGTAACTGCCATTCCTGAAGAGATATGGGGCTCTGTCCCACAGGCGGTGCTGAACCAACTTCTGTTCTTCGAGATGGACTACCAGCTTCATCTTGATCGATTGGAGGCGGAACGGCGGGAAGCTATCCGTCAGCAAGAGCGAATCATTCGACTCGCTATCTTGTTTGTCGAAGATAGGAAGAGGAAGATGACTTAATCTCGTCTTCTTCCTGTTCTTCTTCATCCTCAGCTTTGTCAGGCTTCTTAGCTAGGACTAAGGCTGTTGATGTTCGATTTAGAAGCTTAGGACAAGAATGTAAAAGTTCTGATGTAATTTCAATTTCCTCAATGTATTATTTTGATATATTAATGGAATTTGTTTTAAGTCTTATGCTCTTGTCTCTGAGAAATTTTGATACGCATTGATAAATCCTGATAAATATTCTGATGATCGTATAAATTGTGTCTGATTTTAAGTTCTGATAATGTTTTATCAGTACTTACTTAACTGATTGATTTTACTCATTCTCACACACAGTTTTTTTCGGAATATTAATATTGCAGAGTAAAATATTTGAATTAGTGGGTACAGTTTCAATTTTAAATTAAAACTGATTCACCTTGATTAATGGAATCTAGGTAAGTGGAACGGTTTGTTTTTCCTTGAAAAACTGCAAGTGGGTGGTAATTATTCCTTATTTACCGTGCCCATTACTTTTTGCCTTCTCTATGAAAAACAGGTGTCAAGGTATTTACCACTACTTTTAAATGCATGTCTGCCATGTGTCCTCAACGGTTACTTTTTGTGTATAAGTAAAAGAGAGCAAAGATTGTCAAATCTTTTATTTACCATTATATTTTATCTCTCTCTTTACTTTTAAACTCTCTCATCTCCTGACGATTTTCTTTTCAGAGGCATTTTCTCAAACACATTACAGGTTACCGTTTTTCTTTTCAAAACATAATGGCACCCAAGGACATTCTCTTTGATGGAGCAAAGTTTGTTCCTAATAACTTCTCTGCGATACTACACACTACAGAGGCACCCTCTGAACTTCATTTTATTCAGGACTTTCTCACAAGTTCTGATATTGGGTTTGCTCTAACTGAGCCTACATCAATTTCTGGGGTTCAAGTACTGGAGTTTTGGAGGAGTGGAGTATATGACAATGGTGGTGCTCACGGGTCCCCAAGTTTAATATTTTCATCAGGGGAAAATGAGTATGTTGTGACTCTGTCTACGGTTAGACAGGCATTACAGCTTCCTGAGGACTGTGTTTATTCTACTGTTGATGACTCAGTTCTTCAAAATATGATGGTTAGTCTGGGATATGAAGGAACATTGACCAAGCTTGGACAGTTGAAGAGATCTTTCATACGGAGGGAATGGAGTTTCTTCTTTGATTGCATTACCAAAGCTTTCGCCAACAAATGTACAAATTTTGATGCAATTCCCATATTCAGCCAACAAATCGGGTATGTACTTCTAAATCACACTGATTTTGATTATGCACGTGCAGTTTTGGGTTTTATTGGGGATAGGATGACAGAAGATCACAATACTGTATATTTTGCAAGATTTTGTCAGCTTATTTATAATTTTTGTTGTAATTCCCCCCAAAATTTTGGTGATCTCATTCCATCTTTCAGAATAGCTAAGAGAGCTTTTACTGATTTATTATCTTCTGATAATAAAAAGGCTGTGTTAAGACCCCTCTTAATACCTTTATCTGTCAAACAAGCCTTAATCACCTATGATCCTGTTAAGTACACTGCACTTTATCCTGATGTTCAAACATCAGAACCTGGTTCATCAGCACCTACCATCTCTACTCAGCCACCTCAAACCTCTCAACCATCTCTCAGAACATATCTCAAGTCCTATGTGAAACCTACATCTTCCAAGCCAAAGAGAACAAAGACTGTTTCTCACACACCTCAGAAGAAGAGGAGGATCACCTTGAGAGATGACTCAGATTCTGAGGAACCGATTCTTTCTTCAGAACCTGTGGTAACTGCAGCTGAGAAAAAGATTTCTCAGAAGGATTCTGAACTTGGAGGATCTAAGCTTCTCAAGAGGCTTAGAAAAATGACAATTCCTGACACTTCCAAGGACTCTAAATTACCAAGGACATACAAGAAACAGAGGGCAAAAAGGCCAGTTTCAGATGATGAGGAGGAAGCAGCTAAGGAAGGGGATCAGGAATCTCTGATCTCACAAGAAAAAGAATTTGCTCCAGTTACTTCTTCTCCATCCACTCCATCTTAGGAAACTGTATCTGACAAGGCTAATTTCCCATCTGTGTCTCTTGGTCATCAAGGCACAAGTGCTGATAATGCTGATCAACACTTAGTTGTGCCTGGAGTAATTTTCTTAGACGCTCCAACAGCAACAAATCTTTTGCCAACAACTGTTACTGATGCTATTAAAACTCCGGAATTATCTAAGTCACCTTCTCTGCATCTAGACACTGATGATCAGACTTTAGGTGAGCATCAGGATTTGGCTGTTGATCAGAACTTAGCATCAGATCAGCAATTAGAGGATGCTGACGCCTCCATTGCTACTCACACTGCTATTATATCAGATGATGCTGATTCTATAAGTTCTGATGCTGCACATGCTGGAGATACTGGTGATGCTGCTCCAACTGCAAATACTGATGCAGCAGGTCCTTCAGGACACATTCCTCTTTCTAAGTCTGAACTAGTCAAGAAGTATGTTACAGAGGAACCACCAGTGCCTTGGAGTGAAACTCCTGCAGGACAGGAGTGGACTAAGGAATGGAACTCAGTCTCATGTATTCCATCTGCGTTACATCTTACTGAGTACTTTACTAAAGCTGATGAAATGTTAAATTCTGATGATTTCAAAGCTCAGCTTCGTGTCACTGCATTGAGTACTAAAAATCTACAAGGTCTTCATTCAACTACTCATGCCGAAATACACAAGATTCAGGAGAACTTTACCAAACAAGAACAAGTTTGGAAACTTGATAAGAAAAAGTTCTTTCAACCATCTATGGACAGGATTGCTTATATTGAGAAGACTCAAGATCGCCAACAAGCACAGATTGATAAAATTCTGCAAAATCAAGCTTCTCAGCAATCACAACTGACAGAAATCCAATCTTCAGTGGAATTGCTTATCTCTCTTCTACTTCCTGCTGATGCCAAAAAGGGGGAGAAAGTGATTAAGTCCAAATGCAAGGATGACAAGACACTGCAAGGAAAGGATGATGAAAAAGATGACCAAGGAAACTCTGGAATGGGTGGAGGTCATAGTCAAAGTAAAAGATTCTCATCAAGAAATGCTGAAATTGCAAGTCACAGGATAAGTTCTGATACTGGGAAGAGATTAAGTTCTGATACTGGTAAAAGAATAAATTCTGATGAACTTCTAGATCTTGATGAAGAAATGTCAAGACAGTTATTTCTTCAAGAAAATCCAGGAATGGACTTGGAAAGTTTAAAGGAAGAAGAAGCTAGACTTAAATCAGAGAAAGTCACATCTAAATCCGAAGCTTCTGGTAAAAAGTCACTTCCAAAACTGAAAGGTATTGTGATTAAAGAAAAGGCACAAACTGAAGCAACATTTGCTAAATCACAACCAAAGATAGATCCAAGATCCAAGGGTAAAGAAAAGGTTGGTGAACCTGTTAAAGTTTATGTACATCCTGAAGATGAAGAAATTACTGATGACAAAGATAATCTTGCTCTGACTTCAAGAAAAGTTCTTAAAACAACCTCTGACACAGCTCAAGTTGTTCAGAGTCAAGAAATTAAAAGTTCTGATATTCAAAAGAAGCAAGTAACCTCTGACACAGCTCAAGTTAACTTGATATCAGAAGGAAGATCAAAAACACTCCTACCAGGATTCACTAAAGCAAAACAAACTCAACCTTTGAAGACTATTGCAAGTCGTTTTGAAGCTAGAGTAGTTACTGGAAAGGAAGCAAGAGATAAAACTGGATTGGGAAGTGCTGATGAAAGAAGAGTACACAAAACTACCAATGATCCAACTTTCTTGTGTGAACCAGGAATTGGAGCAACTCCTGAAAGATTGAATCAATTGGAATCTGTACAAATGGTTTACCATACCTACTTGAAGGAACACATCTTGTTGTATTTCATGACAGATGGTAGGGTTTATCATATAAGACAAAATGCCATTCCATTGAAGTATTTTGAAGAATTGGAGCATGTATTATTCTTACTTCAAGTGGATGACAGATTGACAGGGACTGCTGCAAATTATTTGAAAGAACAGATTCAGAGACAGAAAAGACTTTATTCTGTTAAGTCTGACAGCATATATGTTCCAAAGTACAGAAATCACAATGGTGATATTGTTGATATGAAGCCTAATACTGCACAGATCAGAACATATCTTGGTATTAAGGGGCTTGAATTCAATCTAGAGTCTGACAAAGCTTATGTCATAAGACTAGATCGGGAGTTGAGGAAAGCAAAGATTAATGATCTCAGAGCTGCAATATTTCAAACTGGTGAAGATACTGCAGAGCTTAAAGATGTCAAACGGAGAATGATTGATGAACTCAGATATGCTGAGAAATGTTTGTTGAAGAATTATCTCAGAACAACTCCTGACATCAGAGAGATCAGAACATGATGTAGCCAAGTCAAAGATCTACAACTACTTAAATTCTGATGTGTATACAGACTAAAGTTGTTATCAGAAGTTGAATTGGTAAAAGCTTTAAGGACTGTAAGTTGTAGTTATCTTGTCTATTTCTCATGCATTTGTACTTAATGTTTTTGACATCATCAAATATCTGTTAAACTTGTATATTTTGCTAATTTACAAGTTGGGGGAGATTGTTAGATATATTTGATAATGTCATGGCTAATATGTTTTATGTTTAGATTTCAGATCTTATTTGAACAGAACAAATCAGTACTTAACTGATCAGTACTTATACTGGACGTCAGAACTTAAGGGATATCAGTACTTATGTTATCAGGAGATAAGCATCAGGAGATAGATATCAGAACTTAAGTGCTGAAGGACGATCAGATAAGGACAGTAGCTGATTAAAGTTAAGAAGATCAAGATAAACATAAGAAGAGATATGCATGAAGAAGGAATTCCGTAAAGAATGGAATACTTGGAAGGAAAGATATCTGATTGATATATATTAGGAAGCAGAATTATATTCCATATCAATTAGCGATTATCTTGTAACTGTGTAATATATAAACACAGACATAGGGTTTACACTATAAGTGTTATCATTATCGAGAATATTATTTACTGTAACCCTAGCAGCTCTCGTGATATTTTGTTCATCACTGAGAGATAACAGTTCCAGATTGTAACAGAGTTTATTGTTTCAATAAAATTTGTTTTCTGTTACATAAGTTCTTGAAGTTTGATTTGATTGTAAAAAAACACTGTATTCACCCCCTCTACAGTGAAAGTGTGACCTAACAGTAACCATTCAATTTTCTGAGGGAAAAAGCTATTTGTTAGTAATGTGCATGCAATCACATTACTCCTTTTTTTTTCTTGAAATAGTGTCTTGTGTAATGCACTAATGCTTGCAAAATGTTGTTCAAGAAAACTTCTTGCTTTACTTGCTTCTCTATTACTTTGCTATAACTTATTTACCGAGTGTCTGAGCATCAAATTACAACCGAATCTCTTTAATTTATTCCTTGTTTTCTCAAGCTTCATGTATTTACTCGCGGTGTTTCTTTTGCAAATTTGCAGTAGCTGCCTCTGGTCCGAAATTATCCTTTAGAACGGAAAAGTTTATGTTTTGAATTATACTTGAACGCCATGCAGTGACATATTTAGAAGTTCAAATTTAAGTGGACTAATTTATGGTTTTTCAGGTAGCTCTCAAACTGGTGCCTGACAAAAAAGCATTTCTTACCATTCTCATGTCCAATAGAGAAGACAGTGACAGACTTAAAGAAGAAATGGACACATTTGTTTCACTACTTGTGCCTTTCCTTGACAAAATACACTCGATTTCGGTATGTGGATCCTTCATTTGATTGGTCAAATACAAGTGCAATTAACGTTGTCAGTGTTGAAATCCTATCTGATATCTTGCAGATAACATTCAACTTGGATAACATGAAGTCTCCCTGAAGATGCAAGAGAAAGAATGAAAAGAAACCAAAATGCTGTAGATAGTTCAGTTTTGCTTAGAGTGATGTCCCATATTATCCTGTGTTGTATATAAGTATGTGAATCACCTTCTGATTAGGAATAGTATACAATGTAAAACGTTCGTTGCAATGCGAAACATTTTGCTCTGTTAAGCAATAGTTGCAATTTTAGTAAGACCTTTTCTGGTGATGTAATTGTAAATATGCTGTATTTTCAGAAAATTTACTGTAAAAGAACATCTTTTCTCAGCTGTAAAACCTTTTAAAATATTCTGTATCTTTTATAGTTTTCACCATAGAGCATTGCAGATCTATCTATTTTAAACTTGATCAACATACGAGCTTTATGTTACAGGGGGTATTCAACAAAGCATAGGCTATGAAGTACCAATAAAGAATTTGAAGGCACTTTCTAAAAAATAAATTAGCAAGGAATATGTAATGCACATCTCAAGGAAGTAGATGAATATTTTGAAAAATGCCCATCATGTCTATCCCTAAATTGAGGCCATTTGAGGTAGATGGATTGAACTTATCACGAGAGGTAAGCAGAGAGTCATGATGTGCTATGAGCGCTGCTAGTAAACCAGCATTGCCAGAAATTGTGGGCTCTGTAAACCATGGCTTTTCTCTGTAATCAAAGAATATGTCACTTTGGTCGGGACCTCCGACCATGGCTCCTAAAATCTGATTCGGATTTGGTTCTTTGGCATTCAGCCATTTATCTCCTTGTGCACACGAATATTCTTTGTGATCCCAGGGTATGGATGCACCTCTGTGGTGAACATGTGTTGGATACTCATCTCCAAATCCAACAATATAGCTCATCTTCATTGGATTATCTCCAAGTATATAATCAACCTGAAACAAAATTGGTTGAAGAGAATAAAGAGATTATGATTGTAATATCTCCTCCGTACACTAAAATTCATGTTAAGGGGTTGACAACTTTGCTAACTTACAAATGAGGCCTTCTAAGAACATATATGTAGTAAAAATTGAGGAACACTTACCTGAGACCTTGAGAAATTTCTCAATTTATCCAATGTGAATACAGTGCCTGCACAACTGCTACCAGATCTGCGCAACAGATCAAGATAATCGCTATACAATTTACTCAGAAAAGATGCTGTTGCAGCATATGGTAGTGGTGCACCATATTTGGGTTTCAAGAGGATCAAACCACTTACATGACATCAAAAGAAGTCTGATTCATAATCAAATGGATTAGTTGAGGACAATTCAAGCTTCAACAAAAGTAGTAAATCAACAAATAATTTACCCTCTGTCATATTAAATTGCAGTTTGTGAGACACGAACACATGAGCAAGTCCGTCCTATTGGTTGATGATTCAAATGCATCTTCATAAGGGTATCCCAGGTCAAGGAAGAATCTAAGTCTTGTTAGCAAAATCTAGAAAAACAACAATTACAAAATAATGTCAAGAATCAACACAGATTCTGTACATTCCCACCACAAAAATGCTTGATTTTCGAAGCTTACAAGTCATACTTACTTTTCCGGATCATTAAGGAAAAAAGACTTAAAAATTAGATCATATACCATAGTAGCAGTGAGCTTATTATTCCAATAAAAGATTCCTTTTTCAGAGGACAATTCTTCTTGCACCGCTGCATCAAAATTTATGGTGGCATAATCAAGGTAAGTTTTGTTCCAGGTAGAAAAAAATAACCAAGCTCCACCCCATATCAACTCGTCTTTGAACCCTGAAGAATTGTAAAACTCACTGGCTTGTTTGCCACAATCACTGCTAGTGTACATTCCTTGTATATGGCTTGTGCTATTTTTACTAGCAACATCAAACAATGCCTCAGCGGCTTTTATTAGTTTTCCAGCATAAACTTTGTCATTCTTAAATACTAATGACGCTGCTGAGAATGCTGCAACAATTTCCCCTGCTAAATCTGCAGCAGTACTATCACAAACTGATACATGCCTTTCGTAACGCATGTCTTCTGGTCTTTGCCAACAGTTTATATCATTCTCAACCTTAGCATCATTACTAGCACCCCCAACCTAAGAAATGAAAAAGCACCCCCAACCTAAGAAATGAAAATTTTACATAATCCTGAATAGTAAATGGTACGAGATCTCAAAGGGGATCTTTTTTCAAATAAGTTCAGCATACCTGCGAATAAATTTTAGTTGGACTAGAAGTACTTGAATTTCGAGGAACGAAGGCCTTGAGCAAATAGTCACTTCCCCATTTTATGATGTCTTTTATATGTTCAAGTTCGGCTATATCATCATATTTCTCATGATACTCGATCACAGTCCAGCTCAATAAAGTTGTTGTATAAGCTGTTGACAAGCTAAATTTGATGTTGTTCCTGTTGAAAAAACTTGGAGAAAAAGACACCTACATTTTTTTTGCAGAGAACTTATACTGCTATATTTCTTGTTTTCTTTTCTTCTTCTAAAACTCAAGGTAAACTAGCCATTATATAGGCTTTACAAACATATTAAAACAAACTATTACTAAAACTAACCACTACTAATTAATGAGTAAATTACATGTCCATAATTTACTTCATAACTCCACTACCCCAATACTAAACAATTCTAAAATAATATTTTTCTCTAATAATTAATCTATTGCTAAATATCTAATAATTAAATAAACAAATAATTAATAACTAAATTTAAGATTATTCCAACATTCACCCCCATAATCTTAAATTTACGAAGCACTTTCTCTTCGCCTGTGATGCACTTCTCATCACCATCAATTTTGATGCACTATCTCATCAAAAACACTTTGGAGCACTTTCTCTCCAAAAACACTTAGGAGCACATTCTCTCCACAACTCTAAAATAAAATTTCTTTCATGGCCTCTTGAGCCATGATATCTTTCTCATTATTTCCCCCGCTCATGTTCCTCTTTCATTTTTATTCTTGCTTCTCTTTCCTTTTCCACGTACCATTTCATCTTGATATTTCACTAAATATATATGGAGAAATTTTTAATACCATTTGAAATCTCAGATAAATACTTAATATATATATATATATAAATGTATGTATTTTTATAAGAGTCTCACAAGCCTTATAACATATAGCTCTGATGCCATGTTGAAAAAACTTAGAGAAAAAAGACACCTATATTTTTGAAGAGAACTTGTACTGCTATATTTCTTGTTTTCTTTTCCTCCTAAAACTCAAGGTAAACTAGCCATTATATAGGCTTTACAAACATATTAAAACTAACTATTACTAAAACTAACTACTACTAATTAATGGGTAAATTACATGTCCATAATTTACTCCATAACTCCACTACCCCACTACTAAACAATTCTAAAATAATATTTTTCTCTAATAATTAATCATTGCTAAATATCTAATAATTAAATAAACAAATAATTAATAACTAAATTTAAGATTATTCCAACATTCACCCCCATAATCTTAAATTTACGAAGCACTTTCTCTTCGCCTGTGATGCACTTCTCATCACCATCAATTTTGATGCACTATCTCATCAAAAACACTTTGGAGCACTTTCTCTCCAAAAACACTTAGGAGCACATTCTCTCCACAACTCTAAAATAAAATTTCTTTCATGGCCTCTTGAGCCATGATATCTTTCTCATTATTTCCCCCGCTCATGTTCCTCTTTCATTTTTATTCTTGCTTCTCTTTCCTTTTCCACGTACCATTTCATCTTGATATTTCACTAAATATATATGGAGAAATTTTTAATACCATTTGAAATCTCAGATAAATACTTAATATATATATATATATATATAAATGTATGTATTTTTATAAGAGTCTCACAAGCCTTATAACATATAGCTCTGATGCCATGTTGAAAAAACTTAGAGAAAAAAGACACCTATATTTTTGAAGAGAACTTGTACTGCTATATTTCTTGTTTTCTTTTCCTCCTAAAACTCAAGGTAAACTAGCCATTATATAGGCTTTACAAACATATTAAAACTAACTATTACTAAAACTAACTACTACTAATTAATGGGTAAATTACATGTCCATAATTTACTCCATAACTCCACTACCCCACTACTAAACAATTCTAAAATAATATTTTTCTCTAATAATTAATCATTGCTAAATATCTAATAATTAAATAAACAAATAATTAATAACTAAATTTAAGATTATTCCAACAGTTCCCAGAATCATAAAATCCGCCCACAAGATCAACGTTCGTAGTGCTACTATTGCCATCTTTTAAACCTGAATCACCACGGAATCTTACCAAATTGTTTTTCGGAAGAACCCCAGCTGAAAAAAGTAAAGTTCTAACTAATTAGGAAAGCAGATTTTTTTGTGTTTCACATACATAGAAAAAACATGGTATTTTTTATATTACACTTTTGAGCATCAAAGAAGACAAGTGCTTGATTTACAGCAAGTGTAAGATTCTTGACAGAGCGATGGTTACGGTGCTTGTGCAATGGAACAAAATGTAACAAGAAGAAGCAAAGGGCAATAACAAGAAAAACAGAAGCTGTAGCATAAACGCAACGTCTCAAGTGTGTCTTATCAGTGACAATGACATTAAAATCATAGGATTTAGAAAATTTTGAAGGGAGTGATTCATATCCTGAAGGCCCGCTTGATTGAGGTAAGATGTTATAGTCAATTTCTATGGAGTTCCAGTGGCTAGATGAAGGGAGAAGCCGGCCAGCCCCAGATATTGTTGTATGAACAAAAGCAAGTGGTTGGTTGTAGTCCACCTCAGAAGCTGCTGTTTTAGCGTGTTGCGGTGAACCTACAGATGATGATTGAGGCATGGTAAAATAATGGAATACAAGTGCAGAAAGCAGAATCTAAAAGTGGTTGTGCATTGTTTGAAAGATATTTGACATTTCTTATGTAGATATTGTCCTCCTAGCTGTTTTATGGGTTGTCTGGTACTAGGTTTGAGTTTAATATGGATGAAATGAAAAAATACTGGGGCAAATAGTGATGTTAATGTTGGTATGTGAAAAAATGTACACGGAAAATGTATGGCTAAGTAAGTGAATCATCTTAATGGTATGACTGTAAGAGCTAGAGGTTGATGCATGCAACAACAGAAGAACCCTGAAAGCTAGGGTGATGTGAAGTTCGTGATCACCGGTTTTCTTGATCGAAATCTTTTCCAAAGTGTCTGGAATTCTGTGAACAAGATTCAACCTTTCCAGTTCCAGGTTTCAAAATATTGTAGAAGAAGAAATCAGAAAAATTAATGGGAATAAAGCTTGAAAATGTACTTCCAAACATAAAATTGTGAAAGTCAAGCTGGATATATGCATGAAAGCATTTTAACATAAAATAAAGCATTTCTCAACTTATCATATATATGATAAGTAGAGAAGATGACTGTCATGACGGTTACTACAATGCAGTAATCGTGTAAACTAAGCTATATGAATAGATATTCTAACAAATGGAAACTTTGAGATGGAACAAGCTGTCCAAATGGCAACAGCATATCAAACCGAATTGCCTGCTATCCTTTCGGCTTAAATATTTTAAAGACAAAAAATGCTGATTAAATTTGACCGGTTTCACTGTGTGTCAATTTGAGTAATTCTGTTGATTTTAACGTTTAGTACTAACTACCATAATTACAGGTTGGCACTAAAGATCATTTAGGAAACTGGGAAATTGCATAATTTGCTGTAGTACAAACTACATGTAATACAAATTATGAAGATGCATTATTGATTATTATAGAATAATCAAAAACTTTCTACACAATTCAATATTGAACTTGATTGGTGATCACAAATTTCTTATCCTGTTCTCATAACAGGGCAGCTTGAAGCCATTCCACTAGAAGAATCATTAGTCTTTTCGCCTTTCACCAGACCTCCAAGAAGCTCTCCCCTATCATAAAAAAGCTCCACCTTGACGATCTTTGAGTTTTCGTCCAACTGTTTGACAAATACTTTTGTTTATCAATTTTAATTACACATGGTACAAGATATGGTGGTAAAATAACATGATTCAAGACCATGAAAATAAAAATGCTAAAGTCTGATTCAGTGTACAAGGCTCCCCTATCAGCAGGATTCGGGATGACAGGGGTAATGATCGATATAATGTACCTCAAAAATGGCAATTCCCTGAAATTCTGCTTTTTCTCCAGTTGGGACATGGCCTTTAAAATGACCTTCCATAAAACCCCAGTGTCTAAACTTGTAAACGATCACAGGTGGTCCTGCATAAACTTGGAGAATCTCAAGTGCAAATCCTCGAGGAAATGCTGTGGTGAACACAAAATGAGATGAATCAGCTGATTCCTCAGCTGGATTGTAGACGCGATAATGTTCTGGCAATCGTGTTTGTAGCATAGCATTGTATCCCCCATTAATTTTTACTATCTCTCCCATTGTCAGGCCTTGCCTTCCTAGAGAATACAACAAGTTACTTTATTCAGAAAACGTAGCCAACTTTTGACTTTAGTCTTTAGCCATCTTTTAGAATTATGTTGAGTCGCAGGTTGGCAATGTCCAGAGCAATTTTTTGTGGAAAAAGCTTTTCAAATATTTACAAAAATAATATTGCACGCTGCACACAACATGAATTGAAGCTAGCCATTACAAATGGAACATAGCGTGCTTACAAACCAATCTAGAACTGGCTTTGCAACTTTACCATTAACGCATAGAGTAAACTTCTCTGGATCAACAGTTCTGAAATCTTCTGGTCGGGTTTTATGAAACATCTCCATCTCCCATGTCTTCACAATGTTCTGCACTTTCTCTTCCAACGAACCTGCTGGCCATAACTACACAGAAACATAATACTTTTCAATCACTCATCAGAGAATAATATTTTAAAAGAGACAGTCACGACGATGATGACAATATCGAGGGAAAGACCAATGACAATTTATTGGCTTGGCCGACAAAAAATGTTGAATCCTTGACTTACATTCTATCAACCACTTATCTTCTTCACTTTCATCATCAATACAAGACTATGAGTAGTAAAAATGCGAAAATTACCTTAGTTCGGCCTTCTTCAAAAAGTTTGTCAACAACATCATAGTTCGGAGGAGTTCCAAATCTCCATTGAACGTCTTTCACATTCTCTGCATCCAAAAAAGACCTGTATTTCTCTACCTTGGTAGCTCCTGCCATATATTTATAGTAAACTACTATCAAATATAAATAGCTTAGCATTAATTTGCAATTTATGAAAACAGTACTGCTATCTGGGATCATATATATGGGATTAAAATTTGGCAGGATGATCAGTACTAGTCAATGCACATGCATATCCTTGTTAGTTGCTTCTTCATGTTGTTCACTCCAGTTTACCAGTCAGAGACTTGACGTCCACACGCATTTGTGGCTCAAATCATATACTCTTTTCATCCCAATTTACCAATTTATCTGTACTGTTTGACTTTTTGTGCTTAAATTAACCCAACTTCTGAAAATTGCATATAGCACATTATTCAAAATATTTATAAATATTATATCATTAGAAAGTATGTTTAATGTACTTCAATATGTATTTTTCAGTTTTTCAGAATAATGAAATAATAAGCTTATATTTATGATCAAATTTGGGTCAATTTGACCATCAAAAATCAAACAAGATAAATAAATCGGGACGGAGGGAGTACAAGAGACCCAAAAGTTTTATATTGTTTTTCATATTTATATGCAAATTTAACTATGTGAAAGATGATCACATCAATTTTGTATTCTCACAAATATAACATCTCTTTCACTTTCGTTGTCATTAATTCATATCGACTTTTTTTTGACAGAATTTGAGGACTTACCGCAAAAATAAATGTTTTTTTGCATTTGAATTATAACTAAATTTATATTTTTTAATGATCTCATACAATTTTAAAATTACGATCAAGTTCACTATATACTTTAAAATTGTCTAATGGCATGTAGTAGACTATAATAAGTATGTTTACAATAATCTCTATTCTTATAATTGCAATTAATACTTTAAGTGTTCATATACATAAAATTTACGTATATTTGTAATCCTACAAAAAATTAGTTTTATTTATAATATTTTAAATAATTTTTTGTAGAAGGGCCCATCGAATAATTTCGCATTGGGTCTTAATATTTTGAGGGCTGACCCAACCTCAAATGCGCTGTTTGGTTAGATTTCAGGTCAGTCAATCGGTTTTAAAATACCCACCTTGGAGATACGTATTCGAGTTTTAAAATTTAAACAAAGAATACGCATGACTAGAATGCGTATTGTTATCCACTAACAATCAATTTAGGTTAATTTATAGAAATGGGGAGGGAAGTTGAAAATTTCCAGGTGGTTTGTTTTTCGACTTGGCACCTGAGATTTTTTTTTTTGAAAAAATAATCTGTTACAATAACAAAAATAATCTCACATTTTCGATTTACAGTATTTCACTTCGGTGTACAGTATTTCACTTAGAGAAAAATCCCTCATTCTTTAGCTCTATAAAAATATAAAACATATTTCTTAAGTGAAACATCTGCTACTACTTGGTTTATAAATCACAAGTTACAATACTTGCAAGACAACACATGACACAGTCTTCGAGTTCCAAAAAGATTGCTTCATTCTATTTCCCGTGAAACTTGACAAATGAGGCTATATTGTATCTTGATATATTACTTTGAATATCCCTTCAATTTGTCATTCATGAAAATAAAATGTTTCTTTTTCTTTAGAATCCAAGATCACATGCAAAGTTTGTCTTGACTTCCATTTTCTTTACTGAGATTCCCATCAGCCCATGTGCTTTGTCAGACTCGAGACTTGACCAATGTCTAGGCGCTGTCATACTTAGTCATTGACAGTCACTTTATTAGCCGTTGGTGGGTTGATATTGCTAGCCATTGATGTTGTATCTTCATTTAGCAGTTGGCAGTGCATGAAATCGAGTATTTACAATTAGCCACCCTATTCAAGATTATCCATTGAGTCCAAATGAATTCTGAATGAATAATAACATTGCTATCTAAAACAAAGAATCTCATAAGAAAGTGTTGCACAATCCTCATCAGTTGATAGGCAACTCCTTCAACGGCTAACCCTTAAGATGACTAGCCTTTGAAGGCTACACTTTGTCTTAACATAATTATGTAATGTGATTTGTTTATCATCATGATTTAGACTTGATTCCTAACAATCTTCCCCAATTTATGACTAATAGAATAATAGCCATAAATTAAAATTTTGATGATAACATAACACATTCTGACTTATATATATTAAAAGTGCATAATTATGTTATGTTAAGTTACTAATACATGGAGTATACAAGAAAATAGTTTTTAGGAAAAGATGTTACTCTAAAAGTAGCTCCTTTAGTCTTTTTAGAAAACATCTCTTCATCCTTCATCTTGACAGTTAGATTCTTCAAGAGAAATATTGGATCTTCATTAATTCTCTGAAGTAATAGACTTCAGGAAGTGAAATTAAGTTTTCCAACTTTTGTTAAGCCTAAGCATGTCTTCTTGTCAAGAGCGAGTATCCTTTTTTCAAGATGTGATATTCTTGATTCCTTTTTATGGTCAAACACTGGCCTAACAGACAATTTTGAGGTGGAATACAATTTTCTAACTCCATGGATCTTGTTTAGATGAAATTTGTTTAGGAGAATGTTCATTACTGTTAGCTGGACACATGATTGAGTCATTGTCCTCGGCCTTCTTCATTGGATTATGAGATTTTTATCTTTGAAGATTGGTTTGTCTGGAACTTTCTTATTATTGATGGCCTTCAAGCCCTTTTTAGAAAAGAGAATTGTAACATATATTTCTTGGGATTGACAGGCTCTTTATTAGACATAACTGGATCCTCATTAAATGCAGTAGTTACTATGATTGATTCATTCAGATTTAACCGAATTATAAGTAACAATTGAATTTCCTTTGTTCCTTGAAACTGTTCTTATCATTTTTCCCTTGGGCTTGTTGAGTTCTTGTCAGCTTTCAGTTATAACTCTAGTTCCGTGGCCAGTTTCATCTAAGTGGTTGACGACTGAATTGTCAACAACTCATTGTGTGTACAAGTCTTCAACTTTAGCTAGTTCATAACTTTCAAGTATTGGAAAGACTTTGGTCTTTACTCCCCCTTTTTGTTAGCATCAAGGGTTTGAATTTGTATCAAGAATTTTGTGTTCTCTTGATGATCTTAGAAGATACCCTTCTCCTTAGAGTCCGAATTGTTTGCAGCTAGAGTGTGATAGATTGTCATCGGATTTGTAGCATACTCTCTAATGTCATCACCAAGAATATATATATTACTTCCAGTTGTACACACACACACATATATATATATATATTTAGGGTAGCACTCCATGTAGTACCAATCGTGGAGAACCATTATTTAAAAAATATAAAATATATAATTTATTTTATTTTTCATCATATATAGTTAAAAATTTTAATTATCAAGTTAAGAATCGAAGTTACACAATTTGTATTTAAAAAATCATTGAAAAAGTTTAAATTGGTTCTATAGCAGAATCACATTAAAATCACACTTAGTAAAAATTATTTCACTGTAGAATCAAATTTAAAATCAAGCAATTTTATCAAATTTTAATAGTTAAATTTTTTATTATATTTATATTCTAGATTAGCATCGAATTTTATATTTTTTAAAATAAAAATTTACAATTTATGATGAGATTCTATGATAAAAACAATGGTTCTCCACGGTTCTCCATATAAGATGGTTCTCCACGGAGTAAAGGCCTATATATATATATATATATTTATATATTAATTAAAGAAAAAGGCCCCAGATATCATTATTTGGGGGAGAATGACCCTGAATGTCACTTTAGTAATATATGACCATAAATGTCACACCAAAATGGAGTATCGTTTGCCGTTTATAAACAAAAGTAAAAAACGAAAGTGCGTGTTAGGTTTTCAAATTTTTAACTTTTGAAAAAGTGAAAATGCAACCTCATAACATGTTTCTATCATCCTAAACTTGGTTTCAACTTCCGTTTTTCTTTTTTAACATTAAAAAATGGACCTTAATTTAATAATTTTTAACATTTCAGGTTTCCTCACCAATCCCCTTTTGGATTTTAGAAATATTAAAAAAATAAATCAATAAAATATATACCGATTTAGGTTTTAGGTCCTAAACCTTAGAGTCTAAACCCTAATTTATTCTAGAATTTAGGGCATGTAATTATTAATTATTTTTAATATTTTAGGTTTCACCAATTCTCAATTTGTGTTTTAAAAATATTAATATATATATATATAATAATAAAATGCGAACAAAAAAAAATAAGGTTTTGAACTTGAAAACATCAGGTTATCTAACATTTCGAGTAAAAAAAGAAAAAAAAACGGAAGTTCAAAAAATGTTACCTATCAAAACACTACTTCCGCTGCCGTTTTGTCTCAATTGAAAAGTAAAAACCCCCAGAGAAAACAGAGCGCGCATTTCCGTTTTACACATATTTTCTAAACGCTGTCACAGATTCCGTTTTGAAATGATATTTGATGCCATTTTTCTCCAAAATGACATTAATGGTCATTTTCAACCAAATAATGACATTTGGGTCCAACACCCTCAATTAGATTAGTCATTCGTTCATGTATGTGATTATGAGTTTGGATATTTGTACTTCATATATGCAATTCCGGTTATACATGATTTGAAGTTGTTTTAAAAATATGGGTTATACGAATTTTGTGGATTAAATATCAGCTTTACAATTTATATGTATTATGGTTCGGAAAATAGTGTCACGGGGAATTTATCCTGTACCTCCTTGTGGGGGTCTAATCAAAACCTTGTGATAAGCCATAAATCGAGATCACAAAGATCGAGAAACTTGGAAAATTTATATGTATCATGGTTCGGAAAATAGTGTCACGGGGAATTTATCCCATTTCATTCCCTTTTTGCATAAGAAGAACCAAAAAATGTTTATATATGTCATTTTGACATCCAAAAAACTGTTTGCATAATTGGTGTATGTAATTAATGACGACGATACACACCTGCGCGCACACACACACTTACATACACCCACACACACACACACACATATATATTAAAAATGACATGAAAATCTATTTTTAAGTACATGACTGATTAGATCTCAAAGAAATCGGGCACTGAAGTTTCTCATAAAATATTGACTTATATGTAGAGTAAAGTTTTGATAGTTGAATTGAATATTTATATTAATGGAATGTTAGATAAATGATACTTACTATTATTTATTTAATATAAATAAAAATGGGGACCTTTAAAATGAAATTAGAAATTGTGATAATATTATCAAACTAGAAATTATACATAAGTCAAATTATTTAAATAAATATTAATTGAACTTGTCTTTCTTCTTTGCATTGATCAATTATCACATGTAAACAAATACATTATATATTGGTTCAGACTTGTCTAGGATGCTATACGGTCTTGCAAAAACAATCAAATGATCCGGCGTGAGATCCTGAAGTAACTGTTGTACAACGTCCACGCTTAAATGCAGGCGATGCGGTTACACAATACGTGTTACATCCGCAATACATGTTACCTTTCAGAACTTTGCGTAACCAGAGCATGCTCCAAAATCCAAGTAAGGAGGTAATTGAGCAGTTACGAATCCTGTACAACATCAATATAAATTAATTTATGAATTCATCAAATACTAATTTAGATACACGAAAAATATGTGTAAATAAAATCTAAAAAAGGAGAAAATATATGTAATTTATAGTCCACTATTTTGTTGATTATGATACAGCTAGCAATATTTTTGTTGTAATGGTTATACTCAATTTTTTATTTATGTAAATTCATAGTCATGTTATACAAAAATAAGGAGATTAAAAAGTGAGAATACCTTTGTCAACAGTTAGGGCAATACGGAAAAAATTTACTATTAGAGCATTTGAAAATAGAGAGATGTTCTGTCTTCCCATTGTATATTTGACTTGCTCTTGTGTAGTTATAGAGTCGGAAGATGCAGAAGAACGATATAATATAAATTATTTCATATGAGTAACATCATATAATTTATATTTATAGTAGAAAACTAGCAAGATATTTTACTCATATGCAATAATAAAATCTGAAATATTTAATATAATATTCATTAAGTAAAATATTTTACTAGTTTTCTACTATAAATATAAATGATATGCTTAATCATATGCAATAATTTATATTCTATCATTCTGCTAGTTATGCAATGCACACAGAGGCTGGGAGGGGTGAATGTGTGACTCTTGATTTTTCTTACTTAAAATTAAGTTATGCATTTTCTTACTCTTGAACTTAGCAGTTAAGATAAATTGTAATTATAATCAATTTACTGTAAAAGACACAGAAAACAATTATCAAAACTTACTTGATCTTTATATTTAAAACCAAATATGTTGTGTTACAAATCTGTGATTTTAAATGTTTAAGAACTCAGATACTTCTTGAGAGAATACAAGAAATCCTAGATCTGTTTTGTTACATCTGAACTAAGGACTCATGACATGTTTTATACACCAACATGCACAGTTTACAGAGATTGCACTAAAATAGACTAACATATTTTATAAAGTTCTTTTGTCTATTTTTATTTGAAGTGCTACAAACCTGCATACAATTTTCTAGGTCAGTGACCCTCTTTTATCCAGTTCATCTTGGCCCTTGATCTTGCATTTTTCAAACCGCGTTTGTACACTCGTCACCACTACAACGCCATCTTCATCACTATCACACACCACAATCAGAATCACCAATATTTAAAACATCACCAATATAGAAGCATTAAGTTGTACCCATACCGTATAACATCATCAAAAATGGAATAGAAATTTGAGAAAAATCAAATAAAAGTATAAATTTAAATTTGAATTCGGTTGATCGGAGTTTATTGGATAAAAATCAAACCGGAGTTGTAGATCTGAAAGCGGGGCATGTGAAATGGTGGGAGTAAGGGTATAGTATTCAAGCCCACAATCGAATGCATACCGGGCCCAACAATCCACCACAGGCCAGTCCGAAAAATCTAGCGATTTTGGTACATATTAGTTGTTGACTTGTATCTATAAAGGCCTCAAATACTCATATTCTTATCGATGTGGGATGTTACAAACAACCCCTCCTATAACATCGACGTCCTCGTCGATATCACAAACATACATACGGAACCCGGGATGTGCCTCTACACTTCCGACATGGCAGAGCTCTGATACCAATTATAATATCCAAGCCCATGACAAATGCATAACGAACCCAACAACCCACCACATGTCAGTCCAAAAAAGCTAGCAATTTTGGTACACATTAGTTGTTGACTTGTATCTATAAATGCCTCAAATACTCATATTCTTATCGAAATGGGATATTATAAAGGCGGTTGCGAGAGAGATGAAAATATAGAAGTGTGGATCAGGGAAAAGAGGAGAGGCTTGTCGGCATCAATTAGATCGGGATAAAAAGGTGGAGATTGAGAGCGCAGATCTGGGGGGGTAGAAGTTGACGACAACCAGAGTAGTGACGGACGGAGGAACGGCGTGCGTGGTGGCGATGGGTGGTGGTGGTGGTGGGTGTTGACGATGGGTAGCGGTGGTGGGTGTGTGTGGTGGGTAGAGATGAGATGTAGGCGGATGAAAGAGATGAATCGTAAAATAAAAATTAAAAATGTGTGCTTGTGGTTTAATTTAGGGTTAAATTGTGCGGCTGAGATTAGATCTCAGTTCTCACAATAAAGAGGGTTCTCATTTGAGCAATTTCCCCACGATTCTTGCTCTAATGAGAACCTCTACTATAGTGAGATATGAGATCTAATCTCCATCACCCAAATTTACTCTCCTTTTAATCTACACCGCTCATTTTAAATCTCATTATAATATATAACCATCACCTCCATCATCTGCTTTCTACCCCAACCACCCACCACAACCTACAACCACCGACGATCATAATTTCTGGCAACCACCACCACCTCCGACGACCACCAGAAAATTACCACCGTCAAATATAAAATCACCACCATTTAAGTAAGAAACCACCACAACAAAACTAAAAGATTACCATATTTGACCACTGGAAAACAGAAAATCACCACCGGAAACAACAAATCACCATAACCATCACGTGACCATCATTACCATATGCCAGTAATAATTATTATCACGAAAATCGGAGACAAAATCATCGATAATCACCGGAATTGTAAAAAATAAAATCAAAATCATTAAGAACTATAATTCAACTCATTAATTCCAGGCAACTAAGGATCACCACTGTCTTTAAAAAAAATCAGAAAATCTAAAGACAAGTCATTATCAAAAGAACTATAGTGTTCTGTTTGAAATTACAATACAAAATATTAAAATCGAAGCCACGAGCGCAAAATATAAATTTAGATGACAAAAAACGCGAGATACATGATTAAATACCAAATCCAATCAACATAAACTCTTTCGAGTTAACTCAGTTACAACTCGGGCTACTAAAATTCGTGAGTTGACTCGGCAAAAAATACCCGAGTTGGGTTCAATTTGATAGTATTTTTCATTGGGTTATAGAACATAGTTGGTGACGATGGTAGCGATGGTTAGATGGATTTGGGTTGTGGTTTTGACGGCAACGAAGGTGAAAGGATGATGGGTTTGGTTTGATGGAAAAAAGGAGCGAGAGGATGAATGAGAGAGAAATGAGCAGGTGAGGTAAAAGAATTGTGTGCCACAGATTAAAAAATATTTTATGAAATGAAGGCCCGAGATTAGATCTCAGTTTAATAATAATATAGGGTTTTCGTTTGATCAACTCCATATACATATCTATACTATTATATTAAAGATGAAACAATGATGTTATGGATAAAAAACTAGGGTATATTAATTGTTGTATTTACTACTAGGGTTCGTGAGCTTTGAGGCTCGATTTGACTGCTCTCGTGTCTCGTGACTCGATCTACCTTAACACGTACCTTGCTGATTGCCAAGGATCAAGTCAAAAACGTAATTCTATTTGGTGGGGGTGAGACCCTTTATATATGTGTGGAATACCTTGAATTAGATTAGGTTTAGGAGACTTGGTAGGCAAGTCTCAGAATTATAATGGACTTTGAAGTCTTAGGAAGTAGGAACTTGATTCCTTATCCTACGAGACCTCTTGGAGGCTGATCCACAAGGTTTTATACCTTTATTAGGACTTTCCTCAATAGCTGATTTTTCCCATATTTATTAATTATGAAAATAATAAATATTCAGGGTCATCGGGCCTTCTTTGTTCCATCGGGCCTAATTAATGTGTTAACCTTCTTGGGCCTGATCAATGTTTTAATCTTCTTGGTCTGAAAGTCATACATATGGCCTTCTTTAATGGGCCTTATACATAATCCAAATCAAATATAATTAATGCAACATTTATGACATAATCAAGGTTCATTTTATCCCTATCATTTTCCCCCAACTTCTGGGAAATCATTTTAGATTTCGCTGAAGTTAAGCTCATTTGATCCCTTACAGTGTATCGTTTTTAACGTAAAGTGTGGAGGGGCCTACACATTCACAACGATCTTTGCTTTTTCAAGGCTTCAGGATATTTATTGGGGCTTCACTATTATTTTCCTTACCTTATTCCTATTTTTAGAAATTTTCTAGCACTTTTGAGATTTTTTCCCTTATTTTCTGGGATTTTTCCTTAATTTTCAGGAATTTTCCTTGATTTTCTAGGATTTTTTCCTATTTTCAGGAATATTCCTTAATTTTTAGAAAATAATCATAAATTTTCTGATATTTTCTTGAATTTTTCGAGAAATTATCTCAAAAAATATTATTTTTCTGAATTTCCTGAATTTTTCTCTTTTATTCTTCCCCTTTCTTTTTACATATTTTCGACCAGGAATTAGAACCTTTTGCACGTAAAATTTTACATTACCTGTTTTTTAAAAAGCTACATAACTTTGGATGCAGTATTGTTTTTATAACTTATATGTGCTCAAATTAATTATTTTTAAGGTTATCTCTTTCATCTCATTAAACCAAGGGGTCCAGATGTCACACATTCACACACTTATGAACTACATAGATATTCTGTGACATACTGATATAGAATTAATCTTATTGTCACTGTTATCTGGAATTGGTTTAATATCTTTGAGGGAAAAGGTTGATTTTTTTATAACTATTGAAGGATCTTGCTAGAGATAAACTTCTGTCGGAGTCTGCACGAGAACATGCTATTGCTGTGGATGCAATTCGGGAAGCACAGGCTAGGGCTAACTCTTTGACTGCTGCAGCGGTTGGTGGTTCTCTTGGTGCTGGTCTTGGCATTGTTATGGCAATTGCTATGGGAGCTGCATCTGCCTTGAGAAAACCATGAGCTCTTAAGTTATGGAGAATTGCTCTTTAAATAGTTTGAGTAAGCTAGTCATATGAAGTTACTGCTGAAAATGTATGTGGTTATACTTGTAACCACTTATATTATAATTTATGTGTAGTGTATATATAAGTTATAAGTTGTAACCTTCCATTTGTTCATTTAATTCTTGTAGATTTCTGGAGGACAGAGTATTATGTGCTCCACCCCTTTGTTTTTTCTTTCTATACATATGATTTTGGAAGAAGTTTTTCATCTCTGTAGACGTGACAACACTGGACTAGTTTACTGCACTATTGTGAATGTTGAAGTTTCGTGCTTTAATGGGATGGTTTGAACTACTTGGCATTGCGGGGCAAGATGTTTGGTCGAGGGTTAATGAACGTGATTAATGGGAATTGGAATCCTATTCCCTAACTATAGTGTTTGAATTACATTTTATAAGGTTGGGAATATGAACCCGTTTTTCTTTTAGCCGGGTAACCCAAACCTTATCAGTACCCCGGGATTCCAAATTCATTCCCGACTCTTTTTTTCTATCTCCTACTTCCATCTTTCCTTGTTCTCTCTATAGATTTCCCTCATCCCCCCCCGCTCTCTCTCTCTCTCTCTATCTCTCTCTCTCTCTCTCATATATATATATATTGGGTAGCACTCCATGCATTACCCTCTTTTATAGAGAATCGTGGAGAACCATTATTTAATGTAATATATTCGTTAAGTAAAATATTTTACTAGTTTTCTACTATAAATATAAATGATATGCTATTACTCATGTGCAATAATTTACATTATATCATTCTTGAAAGGCATATGTCATAGCCTATTTGTTTATTTGAGGATTTAACTCAACTCAAATAAGGATGTAACAAGTAAATAGTGGTCCTATCGTCAGAGAGATCTCTCATAGTAACATATGTCAAAGGATTAAGTAAAATTGTTCTTCTACAGACTTGATGACTTAATTCACTGGAAGAAGCTCAAGAAATTGATCAAGCCTCAGTGATATAAATCAAGATTGTGGATTTAATCAAGTGACTGAGATCTCGTCAGGGTATCAATTAATTACAAGGATTTAGTCTGAAGAAAATCAAGAGTATCAAGGTCAAGGCATGAAGAAACGTCACGGAAGTTAGTCACTCATGAACCAGACAGTACATCGAGTGTCAGCATTGAAGTGGTGGAATTGATTTATAATTGACAGTGACTTTCAGAAGATTTTCAGAAAAAAGGTTGATGTTCAAGAGTAGTATTAATCCTCTATTAATTAATTAAGTCGTATAATTTAATTAAGAAAATAAATTAAATCTGCAAAGATTAATTTATTGATTAATTGAATTAATTGATTAATTAATTCTGAATTAATATTATGTATTTTGAGAATTGATTTTGAATTAATATTCTATATTAATTCAGCAAGACTATCTTTTGTATTAGCAAGACAATCGGTATGATAATCAATAGTCATACCGAAAGTCATGCCAGTTCATTTGATTGTCTTGCCAGTTCAAATGGATTGTCTTGCCGAAAGTCTTTCTAGTTCAAATGAATTATCTTGCCGAAAGTCTTTCTGGATCAAGTGGATTGTTTTGTTTACTTAACAACAGCAACTGATTTTTCAACAGAGTGTGCATTGAATATCAAATCCAGAAGAACACAGAACAAAAGAAAACATGCAGATAACTTATTGCAAATTCACAGATCATTTATTTCTAGTATTTATTGTTAAATCTAATCCACTAGAAATCCTTTTCTTGTTCTTGTGTAACTATCTAGCGGATCAAAATCCCTAGAACTTAATCTCAAATTACAGTTAGCATTTGATCCTTTTATTACAAAAATAGAAAAAGTTCATGTCGAATTTATTCTAGATTTGGAATAATTTATTTGAGATTAATCCCTTGTAAACGATTCCGTTGTTGTAACACCTTTCACGTTTAATAATAGTTTTATTTAACTTGAATTTTGTTTCACTTTTTTATTCCGCATTTTATTCGATTAAACGGTATTATTTGTATTCAATCCCCCTTCTACAAACATATTGAGACCTAACAATTGGTATCAGAGCCTTCTGATTAACGAACAAATCAAGATCCTAGACTTTTGTGATTCTTTCACTCCTTGAATTTTTATTTACTCAAAAATTCATAATGACTACACAAAAAGTTGGAACCGTTAAAATTCCACTATTCGATAAAGAAAATTATGTTATGTGGAAGAAGAAGATGCTATTGTTTTTAAAAGTTGCAAATTCCAAATATCTGGAAGTGTTAAAGAAGGGTCCAAAAATTCCGATGGTTATTGAACCAGAGGTAATAGAAAATGATGTGGTGATTACCAAAGCTAGAACTTATGTGAAAGATCCTGAAGATTTTTCTCCTGCTGAAAAAGAAGAAGCCTCCCTGGATGCTAGCCTTCAATTAATTTTAGTAGATTCCCTTGATCCCTTGATGAATAGACATGTGATGAACTGTAAAGATTCCAAACACATCTGGGAAACTATTGAGGTGATTAATGAAGGCACAGAGGAAGTTAGGGAGAACAAGTTAGAAATCCTAACCTCTGAGTATGAATACTTTAAATCCAATCCAGGAGAAGGAATCACTGAAGTGTTTGAGAGGTACAATGCATTGATCAACAACCTGAACAGTAATGGCAAATACTATTCCATCAGGGAGGTCAACAAAAAGTTCCTTTTAACACTGCCAACTCATCTCGAACATAGAATCACTGCCATAAGAGAAGCAAGAGACCTGAGTGAGATTTTTTTGGAAAGGCTCTATGGTGTGTTAAAGACTTATGAGTTGGAGCAGATTCAGCAGAATGAAGTTTACGGGAAAGGAAGAGTGCTCAGCACGTCTACTGCTCTAGTAGCTGATGAACAACAATCTCAACAGTCAGAAAGAATGGTACAGTCTTCCAAGGTTGAAGAAAATGTGATAGTAGCAGAATTTGATCCTCCTACTACAAATCAATCAGGAGATGATTTTTATTCCTTGGAAGAACTTGAGCAATTGGAGGATGAGTCAATGGCCCTGATTGTCAAGAGATTCTCCAATGTCAGATTCAAGAGGAATCCCAAGTTCAAGTACAAGTCCAACTACAACAGATTCCAGAAAGGTGGATCTTCATCCTCTAACACCAGCAGTGGTGGGTACAAAACAGGGATGGTTGATCGAAGCACCATTCGATGCTTCAACTGCAATGAGTTGGGACACTTTGCCACAGAATGCAGGAAGCCAAAACAAGTTAGGAAGAACTCTTATGATTCTAATCAGAAGAGTAAATCTGAAAGGGCTTACCTGGCAAAGGGAAGAAGCTGGGATGATACTAACAGTGAAGATGAAGAAGTTGGGAATCTTGCTCTCATGGCTAGTGATGCAAACACCTCATCGTCAAGAAAAGAGGTAAAATTTACTGATGCTGAATTAGTTTATCATCTAGGAGGTTCCTTAGATTGTGCTCGTCGTGATAATGAAATGTTAAATCAACAAATCTAAGACCTTGAGAAAGAGGTCAATGAATTAAGACTTGTGCACATTAATCAAGATAAATTAAAAGAACAAGTATCTTTTCTAGAGAATAGAGTTGACTGTTATAGACAACTCGAAACTATTCTGAAAGACAAGATCACCGGTCTTGAGGCTAAGGTTAAAGCTTACATTAATTCTTGTTCGAAGTCCAAACAGTTTTATAATAAGCAAGCTGTTAATCAAACATCTGGAATAGGTTATGATTACAATGTTGCTATTGGAAAATTAGGCATAAACTCCCCTCCTCATGTCTGTGCTAAAGGTAGGGAAGTACCACATGTGCTTAAGGGTGTTGATGAACCCCTCTATAAAGAATCAATTGCTGAACTATTTGATGAGACCTCATTTATTATTCAAGAAGAAATCCGTGCTGAAGATCTTGCTAATGAGAAAGCTGTTTCCAAGTCAAGTGTGTCAAAGGTACCAGTCAAAGTTGTGAAAGCAACTGAGACTAACTCAGACACACATGAGTTGGATAACACAAATGCCATGTCTACCATGCATAAGTTGCCTATTGTTAATCCCTCTCATAAAGCATGTGGTGTTCCTGATTGTATGTCTTGTGCTTTTAATTTGATGTATGCTTATTTTAATGGTAAGCATGTTTCTAATGATAAGACTACTCCTCGTCAGCATGTGAATAATATGAAGCATGATAGGTCTAAGACTGCTAGTCCTCCTAAAACTAGAAAGGAGACATTTGTGCCTAAGCCTAAACAAAAATTTGTCAAGGCTGTTCACAAGGTCAAATGTCCAGTCATTAGGAAAGTTGAGAACATTAAAATTAAGAATGTTGTTTTGCCTGATAAAGGCCGATTTTACAAGTATGCCGGACCCAGCCAAACTTGGGTTCCGAAGAAGGTCTAATCCATTTGTATTACAGGGCATTAAACAGGTACAACCGGTAGTGTGGATTCTTGACAGCGGATCGTCAATACATATGACCGGAGATAGAGCCCTGCTATCAAATGTGGTTGAGAAAGCTGGCCCAGTGGTTACCTTTGGAGATAATAACAAAGGTTTAACTGAGGGATATGGCTGTTTGCTAGCTGGAAATGTTATCATTGAAAATATGTATGTTGTGCAAGGACTTGAACACAATCTGCTTAGCATTAGTCAGTTTTGTGACAACGGCTACAATGTTTTATTCGACAAGCTGAAGTGTTAGATTCTGTACAAGAAAAGTGAAAAACCCTCCTTGATGGGAATCCGGAAAGGAAATCTGTTCGTAGCTGACATGAACTCTGGAAGCAATCCTGAAGTCAATTGTTTCTATGCAAAGGCATCGTCAGATGAGAGTTGGCTATGGCACAAGAGACTTTCTCATCTCAATTTCAAAACAATGAATTCTCTTGTCAAAAGAGAATTGGTCAGAGGTCTGCCTCAACTGGAATTCTCCCCAGAAGGACTGTGTGAGGCTTGCCAGAAAGGAAAGTCAAAGAAAGCAAGTCACAGAGGCACTGACACATCCTCCATAACTGGTGTTCTGCAATTATTGCACATGGATTTATTTGGACCAGTTAGTGTTCTTTCGATGTCAAAGAAGTGTTACTGTCTTGTGATAGTTGATGACTATTCCAAGTATACGTGGGGTTTATTCCTTCACTCTAAGGATGAAACACCACAAGTTGTGATTGATCATATCAAGTTGATCGAGTTAGATTCTAATGTCCTCGTTAGAGCAATAAGGTCAGATAATGGAACAGAATTCAAGAATTCACTTCTCAATGGATTCTGTACAGACAAATGGATTACCAGACAATTTTCAGCTCCTAGAACCCCTTAGCAAAATGGAGTGGTAGAAAGGAAGAATCGTACATTGATTGAAGCTGCAAGAACGATGTTAAGTGAATCAGGTCTTCCAATGTACTTTTGGGCTGAAGCTGTCAATACTGCATGTTATACTCAGAATCAAACTCTAATCAACAAAGACTTCATGAAAACTCCTTATGAGATTTTGAATGAACAGAAACCTTCTATCAAATACTTTCATGTATTTGGTGCCATATGCTTCGTGCTCAAGGATGGAGATGATCGTCGTGGTAAATTCGAGGCAAAGGCATATGAGGGTATTTTTGTTGGATATGGAAGAAGATCATACATGGTGTATATCATTGATCAACTCAAAGTAACTGAAAGTGTCAATGTTACATTTGATGACACTAAACTCCCTAGTATCCAAACTGAAGATCCATTCTGAGAAACTGAAGTTTGATGATATCTCAGATTCAGAATTAGAACATGATCAAGAACCTGAGGTTGTTGCTGGTGAAGAACCTGTTAATCATGATGATACTCAAGGTAATGGTGATGGAAACTTTGGCAACAATGGAGATACCACTGCTACTGACGGAGAATCTTCAAGTCAACATGGAAACAACTCAGGGGGAGATGCTGAAGGATCAACTAGTAGGACACAACATCCCAATGAATTTCAAGGTGAATCATCAAGATCAAATCTTCCAAGATAGACTGTCTAGAATAAAGCTCATCCTTTTGAATTGATTATTGGTGATCCAGATGTTGAAGTCAGAACTAGACGTGCTACTCAAAATGAGTGTCTGTTCTCAGGATTTCTTTCTGAGATGGAACCTAAGAAGATTGAGGAAGCACTGACTGATCCAGATTGGGTGATTGCTATGCAAGATGAACTCAATCAGTTTGAACATCAACAAGTCTGGAAACTGGTACCTAGACCTACACACAAGAAAGCTGTTGGTACTTGGTGGGTATTCAGGAATAAACTAGATGAAGATGGTGTGGTTACAAGAAACAAAGCAAGACTGGTAGCTAAAGGGTATTCTCAAGCTGAAGGCATTGATTATGATGAAACCTATGCTCCAGTGGCTAGACTAGAGGCCATCAGGATATTTCTGGCATTTGCAGCATTCTCTAACTTTAAAGTTTATCAAATGGATGTCAAGAGTGCCTTTCTGAATGGAAAGCTGGATGAAGAGGTATATGTAGAGCAACCTCCTGGTTTTGAAGATCCAGATCATTTGGATTTTGTCTACTTTCTTTTCAAGGCTATCTATGGACTCAAACAGTCTCCGAAAAAATGGTATGACACTCTCTCTGAATTTCTTATTGAAAATAGCTTTATTAGAGGTGTCATAGACAAAACTCTCTTTTCTAAAAAGCATAAGAATGATACTATATTAGTCCAAGTCTAATATTTGGGTCTACTAATGATAATCTCTGTAAGAGATTTGCTAAGTTAATGCACAACAAATTTGAAATGAGCATGATGGGAGAGCTGAAGTTCTTTCTTGGATTACAAGTAAATCAAAGGTTAGATGGAGCTTTTATTTGTCAATCCAAGTATCTCAAGGAACTCCTCAAAAAGTACAATATAGAGGATTCTGCATTAGCAAGGACTCCGTCAACTACAGCTGTCAAGCTTGGACCATGTGAAAACTCCATTAAGGTAGATGTCACAAGCTACAGAGGTATGATTGGCTCGTTACTATATCTTACTGCAAGTAGACCAGATATTATGTATGCTACATGCTTATGTGCAAGGTTCCAAGCGGATCCTAGAGATTTTCATCTCGTTGTTGTTAAACGAATCTTAAGATATCTTAAGGGAACACCAAATCTAGGTATTTGGTACCCTAAAGAATCTGGTTTTAACCTTGTTGGATATACAGATTCAGATTATGCATGTAATATCCGGGATATATCGTGTAATTATTTTGCTATTAAATAATTATTATGTGTGTTCAGTATCTATTCTGTGAGTTAATTGTTAAATGTTATCTGTACTTGGATATTCAAAAATAATATTAATTGAGTATTTTAATTTTTATATGTCCAAAATAAAATATAGATAATTGTCATATTTTCCTAATTATTTCTATGTTGATTTTTGGATTTATAAGGATCATATGAAAATTATAAAATCTTTTTCCGAGTATTTAAAATCTATTTTATAAAAACAGGAACCAACTGACGTCAACCGTTGTTACGTTTTTGGAACCCGAAACTCTTCCGAGAACTCCTTCCTAACCTAATTGTAATATTCCGAGCATATTCCATGTTTCGACTTTTTCGATCCGGCGTACGGTTTATTCTGCGCGGGTCCCGGCGCAATATTTTCGATACAATATTCGTTTCGGTAAATCAATAAAACCCGTATTTTCGATAAACGGGAGCTTTTTATTAAACTATCCCAATTATCACTTCGTAGTACGTGTAACCAGGCGCTGAGACCAAGACCGGAGTACAAATTGTACTGATTTGGATAATTATCCCGAAAACCGATACCGTTTGGATCAGTTTTTATAAATAAACGTACCGTTTTATATCCAGAATGATCCAACGGGATACTAATTTTCCGTAATTATAAATAGCCTTTTACCGTATTTTATTTCGTATCAAAATCATTTGCAGATAGTTAATTCTATAATTTTCAGAGAAAAACCCTAATTACATAAACTGTTCTAAGAATCAAACAGCAAAACGAAGGCGTTACCAATCTCTATTTTCAAAGCTTGAGTAACTAAAACGAAGGATTTGAAGTGTTTAATCAGATTCTGAGCTTTGTTTCACTGCAGAATCAAAGGTTTATTTTCTGAAAATTTATTTATTTTCGAATTTATTTTATTAAAAATATGAATTTTTGTTCGGATGATTGTTTGTATGATTTGATGATTGCATGTTGTAGAGCTTGTTTTCCTGATAATTTTCAAATGTCATACATCTGATTTGGAGTTCAATAACATGCTCAAAAGTGGGTTTAATTTTCGAATTTCAAAATTAGGGTTTATAACCCGTATGAATGTTTTCAATTGAAATTTGGGGTTTTTGATTCAGGGGTTATTAGCTGTTGATTTATAGTGGGTTGTGTTCCTTATAAAATTTGCAATCGATTGATATATATCTCGTTAACAGAGGATGCTTGAATCGAAGGGAGTTGTGTTTTAAAGATTTACGATGTTCGCCGAAAACCGGCGATGTTCTTGGCCAATTTTCGGCCAGAACAGGGATGATTAGAATGTTTTGAATGCATAAACAAGTTCCTGGTGTTGTGTAGTGTTGATCTGGAGGTGTTGGTGGGGTGAGGACGCCAGGATCGTCTTCTCCGGCCACCCCCGATTTTCCGGCGACTGGAACTGCAAAATTGCAGTTTGGTCCCTATACTTTTGAAAACGATGAAGTTTGGTCCCCCAGGTTTCCAGACTTTGCAAAAATTGGATTCCTGTTTTAAAAATGTTTAAAAATCATATTTCCTTTTTATTTTTATTATAAAAATTCATTTTTAATTTCTGGAAATTCTAAAAATTAGTATTTTAATTCCGAAAATTAATTTTAATTCAGAAATAAATCCGAATTAATTAGTTAATTAATTTCAGTTAATTTTTAATTGATTAATTGGTCAATTAAATTGGAAATTAATTGATTAATTGATTTAATTAATTACTAACTGATTTTAATTAATTATTTAATTAGATTTAATTACTTAAAAATGATTTAAAAATTCCGAAAAATAGTTTCGAGCTTTAAAATGTTATTCTAAATTATTTCCAAGGCTCGATAATTAGTATAAAATTATTTCGGAGCCAGAATTGGCCAACCTAACCCTATTTATTAACCCGAAATTGATCCAACGACCCATTTTAATTCTGAAAAATGTTTTAAAAATCATTTTAAATACCCAAAAGCCTAATTATGACCCGAGACTTCTTTATAAATGATATGTCATTGATTTCGTGATGTATTATGTGTTATACGTGACTTGTTGATTGACTATCATTCTATATATTCGGTGTTTACTTAATTATTGCATAATTTTCAATCTGTTAATCGGATTTGGGTAAAACGAAGGGTAGACAGAAGTATGTGTTGAATAGAACTCTATGAGTCGATTATTGATAGATGTTTATGATATGTGAGCTGAAGAGGCAAGACGTAGGAAAGGGAAACAGGTAGTTGAGGAGTAAGACGATTGTGATTGGAAGTGAGTGAAGAATAGTAAGCTAGTACCAAGCAAGTGTTCTGAACTTTCTCGAGATATTGTAGTTCTTGATAATCCTGTGATATTGCAAGTGCTTTGAAGCACAGAAACCTAAACCCTGATTCCAGTTATTGATCTTGAGCCATGAACCTTATTCTTTCTAGACCATTGATTATTGTATACCCAAACACGAACCTCAAGTATACGATACTACTCCACAAATACATGCAAACAAAATTCCAAACACTAAACTGAATTAATTATATACTCAAACATTGTATCCTATGCTTTGAAAGCCCAAATATTTGAAACCCTGAAATGTTGATTCCTTTGTTATCCAATTCTTTCAATACCAGCATCCAAGCTTTTAAATTATCTTATTGATCCTTACAATGATTGAAACCCTTTCATTGTTAAACACTCATTGTTGTTAATGATTCTGATTATTGTTTATTATTGCTTATTCTGTTATTGTGTTAGAATTGGATTGTTTTTATAAAATTGTGGACCAGATTCGTGGTCAGACCATATAATGGTCAAGTTAGGCCAATGTGTGCCTTGGATCCAGTAGTTAGAGCAATGCTGTGTGCCTTGCTCGGGGTTAGTGCGTGACTGATCAGCAGCCTAACCTTGGTTTTTAAATTAAAAGTATAATATCCAATTCTAAATCATAATCCATTATTCACTTGATATCATAATCATGTTCACCATGATGATCATTATTCTCAGTTTTGTCATTGTGACTTGCTGAGCTAGTTAGCTCATTTGTGCGATGTTGTTTATATTCTTTCCAGCTAAAAAGGAACCAGTTGGCTTGTGTGCATACTTTAACCTGTTGCGATCCGTGGTAGTTGGTAAATAGGGTCACTGCATATTATTGTTATCTTTATTATTGTTATAAGCAGGTTATAAATAAGGTGTGTGTGTGTGGACCCCAAACTTCTGACCCGGGTTTGGAGGGTGCCACAACGCAGGAAGTGTTGTTGATAGGAAAAGCACCTCAGGGAGTTGTCAATTCCAAGGTAGCACACTAGTCTCATGGTACAGCAAGAAACAACAAACAGTTTCAAATTCAACGGTCGAGGCTGAATATATTGCTGCTGGAAGCTGCTGTGCTCAGATCTTGTGGATTAGGAATCAGCTACGGGACTATGGCTCTGTATTGAACAAAATACCTATTCTATGTGACAATACAAGTACAATAGCCATCACCAACAACCCTGTGCAGCATACAAGGACCAAGCACATTGACATCAGATATCATTTTATTAGAGAGCACGTCATGAATGGTACTGTTGAACTATTTTTTGTTCCAACAGAAGAACAAATAACAGATATTTTCACTAAACCTCTTGATGAATCCACATTTACCAAATTAGTTGGTAAATTGGGTATGTTGAATAGCTTTAGTGATTAAACTTGTGAATATCTGAATTCTGTTCTTGAGTGAATTTACAAATGAATTTTTCATAAATGAAAAATTCATTTGCAAATTTATTTTATCATTTTCCATAATTTCTTGCTTATTTCTATGTAAGTTTTTATTATCTCATCTTATTTATTTATTCAACTTGTTAATTTTAATGTCTTAAAATATTTTATTTTCTCTAAAAATATTTTTCTATGAATTTTATTTGCTAAAATTCAAAAGAAATTTATTTTTGGACTGAAAATATAATTATCTTTGAAATATTTTAATTGTGTAAATATTTTCTGCCATATCTATATTAGTATTCATTATAGTTTTCTATAATTTTTAATATGTTCTATATTTGTAAAAACTGTTTATATTTGTTTTATATAATATATATATATATATATATTTCTTTTTATTCTATACTAGAATGACAATCGGCAAGACAATTGAAATTGTCTTGCTGAAAGTCATTTCAGTATATATATATATATATATTTGTTTTAATTTTATACTTGAATGACTATTGGCTAGACAATTGAAATTGTCTTGCTGAAAGTCATTTCAGTATATATATATTTGTTATTGTTTTTAATTCTAAATTCAGTTTAATTTTATAACTGACAAGACAATCGGTATGACTATTGATTGTCATGCCAGTAATAAAATTTATACCAGTTAATATTTGTTTTTATTTTATACTGGTATGACAATCGGTATGACTATCAGATTGTCATACCAGTTATATTATTACTATGTTTTTTTTGTGTTTTGTTTTCTCAATTTGCCTGGTATGACAATCGGGAAGACAATCGGTATGACTTTCCTCGATTGTCATACCAGTTGTTCTACTTAGTGTTTTTTCTGTTGTGTTTTGTAAATCATTCAGTTCTTTTTAAAAAAAACCCAACAGTCTTTTTCTCTCTTATTTTACTCTCTCTCTCTCTCTCATTTCGAACTAATCAAAACCGCCATTGTTCTAATTGTCTTCTTGCTCGAGTTTTTACTCAGCTTCACAAAACTTCACTCCTGTGATATGTACATACATGTATATACATACAGAAGTGCTGCCCATTTTTTTTGTTTTTGTACTTCAATTCAATTTTTCCCCAAAATCAGTTTTTTTTATTTCAATTTGGTTGTGTGTCTTGTGATTTTGCATATCTGCTTTTGTGAATTAAGAACATTAACGAGATACATTACTTTCTAATTTTTTTGGATATAATTGATTTAATTCGAATTATTAAATTAATTTAATTAATTCGAATTTTCTTAATATTACTCTTAAAATTCTGAAAGTGTGTGTCTTATTATTATTTTTAAGTGGCTCTCAATTTCCAAATTGTTTCGCATAATTTTGTTGGTTATTTTAATCCAGATAAATGTGATGTAGAAAAATTTAAGCCGTGGATTAGATTTTTAAATGACCATTCGATTGTTAGCTCTGCTATTACATCAAATGTGATTTTAAATGTTGATCTGCTCAGACTGATTTGCACAACCTCTACTGTGGCCGATGATTTTAAATCTTTTTCATTCACCGTGGCAAACACACAGTATGTAGTTGATGAAACAGTCGTCAATCGAGCGTTAAATTTTCCTATGGACAATTTCTGTAATTTGCCTTCTGAAAATGATATTTCAAACTTTTTCCATGCTATTCACTATCAGGGGGTGATTAACTTAACCAAGTTGTCTAAATCCAATTTGGTTTCTGAATGTGATATTTTCTTCGATACTCTTTCTAAAGTATTTGCCAACTGCACTAAATCCAACTTTCACAACATCACTTCCACTCTGCAGTATATTGGTCTTGCGGTTGTTTTCAATCAAAGGATCAATTTTGGCAAACTACTTTTACCCATTCTTCTGAGACGTCTCACTACTGCTTTACGTGATCATTCTACAAATCGTAGGGTTTCGTGCTACTACGCTCATTTTCTCATGCTCATAGCAGAACATCTTCCCTCACCTGAGCATAAAACTCTTTTTGCTAACTCTTCAGTAACTGAACCCCCCTCCAGTGAGCAAAAAGATTTACACTCGCCAAGACACAACCTTCAAATTCATGCAAGTTCCAGTACTTGTATCTGCTTTCATGGCCACTTACATTCCTTTACCTATCTTCAATCTTCCCGGTCATGAACAGCAAGCTCAACATCCAGTGGTTCAAACCACCCAGGTTCAAACATCAGATGCTCTTCCTCTGCAGGTAATAATTCCTCAAACTCAAACTATTCATACTTCAGTTGAAAGACCCCCAGTGGTTGATAGGACTGACCATGAAGTTGTAGAACCACAACTTCAATCCTAGGATCATAGAGCCAAACACAGAGTCACAACCTATCTCAACCTCTCCCCCACTGCCTAAAATGTTGCCTAGAAGGTTAGTAGGAAGTAGTATGTTAGTGGAAGTTAATGAACCCTCAGCTCTGCCTCCTCCGAAGAAAAGAAGAACATTTACTGAGGCATCTGAAAGCCCATCCTTGTCCTCCCAACAGGACATGCACTGTGAAATGGCCACTGAACAGTTTCTAGAAACATTCTCTCAACAGGATGAATCTATTGAAATTCGCCATAGGGCCATGGCATCCTGTACTGAGTCAAGCATAATTCCATTACTCACAATGGAAGCATACAGACCAGTAGATGATACTCAGGACACGGAGCGAGGAGTGCACATTGAGTCGGTTACAGTGCCTACCATAGTTACGGCAGAAGAGCAGTCACATGCTTCTAAGGGAAAATCTGACTCTCAGCCACCTTTAATAGAGTCATTTTCTCCCCTACGAGATCCAACACCTCTGGCTCCCTCACGGGATTCTCCACTCGCAGATTTATCTGGAGAAAGTGGAGGGCAACTCGGTCAATCTATCCCTGAAGCAATTCAAACATCTATTTCACATGAAAAGATAGGTTTGACTGAGGATCGGGACTCGTGAATTCCCATTGCACCACCACTGACCTCTCTTGAAGAGGCTAGGGTGATTTTAAATGCATGTACAGAAGATCAGCATCAGGAAGACTCCTCACGAGCAATTATATTGAGAGATACACAAGCACGTGAGTTGAGTGAATTAAACAGGAGAGATATTCAGGTGAGCACACATACAGACACAAACACTGAAAATCTGTTAGCTCAAATTGCTGATCTCAAGGAACAACTTGCAAAAAGTCAGGCTGAAGCTAAATCATTCAAAGCACAAGTGGTTGAACGGTCTTCTTCTTCCACCTCTGTCAATAATCAGTTGGCTCTCATCAGGACTGAAATATCAGATTTGAAGACATCTAGTTGTACCAAAGCTTAACTCAATCCAGACATCTCCAACGTTATCAGCTGAAGACATTTCAAACTTCTGCTCTCTCCATACAAGAATGACTTCTCTTGATGACTTGGTTGAAATGAATCATTCACTAGATTCTTCCAGATTTCTGAAGATAGAGACTGGCATGGAACATCTCAATGAAGGGATGAAGTACTTGTACTTCATGATCAAAAATTCTCACTGCCCTAATGAAGAACAAAGGACTTTCTTTGAAGGGCCGTCTGGTGGAGGCTCAGGCTCTGGAGGTGGTGGAGGTCATGGAGGATCTAAAGGAAAGTCTGTAGAGGATTCCTCAACTAAGGGGGAGAAGAAAGGGAGAAGTGAAAAGGAAAAAGAAAAAGATTCGTCTGCTGGAGGCACAGGGAAGCCTGATGATATCTACTATAGTGGAAAACATGATGACTTTGATATTTGTGACGTTCCTACTTGGAATATAAAGATGGTTTCTTTGAAGCTGAGGAGGAAAGTGATTTTGGAGAATGGGAAGAGGAAGCTCCAGTGGATCCTCTGTTTGAGAAAGAGTTTCAGCAGCAGCAGTCAGAGTTGAAAAGAAAAGAAGCTGAACTCAAAAAGGTATCCCAGATCATTGACATGAGGAAAGACATCCAAAGAACAGAAACTCTTCAAAAGCAACGTCTTCATGACATTAAAGCTCAAGAAAGGAGAAGAGATGTCAGACTGAAGATTGGTGTAAAATGGGATGAAGCTAAGAGAGTACTTGATATGCCTCAGCTAAGCACAAACAATGATAGACAGTTTCTACATCTTCTGGACAAGCTGGAGATCTCTAATCCAAACAATGACGTGTACATGAATGCTATAAAGACTGAATTCTCAAGGATCACAGCTGCCTTTGACAGATCTCTAAATGAAATGAGCATATTTGTATATTGTCAGAGCGAAGGATCTTTCAAAGTATCACTTCATCTGTTTGAGAATCGTTCTTTATCAGAGATTTGGGTTCTTCTCAACAAAGTCAAGAGAAGCTCAAAATTGAATGAAGTTCTTCGAGAAAGGCTCAAAGAGTTTGCCAGCGGAGCTAGTCCTCAAGTGGTCAACAATCCTCATCAGGTAAGATTCTTTAAGTCTAACTGTCTTCAAATCTTCCAGCTCAATTCACAATCTCTTAAAGACTACTCAGCTAAGCATCTTGTCTGGATGGAACATCACTTAAGAACTGCTGGATATTCATCCATGTTGAAAACTCAAGCAGCTGATCTGATTCAAGCTTATTATGAAAAGAATATTAAAAGGTACGACCAGTTCAAGAATAAGCTAAAGTCAGTTGGAGTTCAACCAGTCAGACCGAACAGCTTCACTTCTGAAAAGGATCGTGTCTTTGACAAGGAGTTGCTTGAAGATTTGGAAGAAGGTGAATTCAAAAGAGAAGACAACTGAATTCAATAAGCTCAAAACTTAATGTAATATGATTAGGGCTTTATGAATCAAGATAGACTAATGTAGTTATATGTTCAGTCTAGAGGAACATCTATCTTGTATTCACTTGTAAATTTCTTTTGGAATCTGGAAAGTGTTAAATATAATTCAGAACTTTTCTGCTATTTACTTTGCATTACTGTTTATATCTTTTTCTTATTTGTTAGTTGAGTTATCCTCTAGGTATTTGTTGTTATTGTCTAACAAACAAATAGGGGGAGATTGAAAGGCATATATCATAGCCTATTTGTTTATTCGAGGATTAAACTCAACTCAAATAAGGATGTAACAAGTAAATAGTGGTCCTATCGTCAGAGAGATCTCTCATAGTAACATATGTCAAAGGATTAAGTAACATTGTTCTTCTACAGACTTGATGACTTAATTCACTGTAAGAAGCTCAAGAAATTGATCAAGCCTCAGTGATATAAATCAAGATTGTGGATTTAATCAAGTGACAGAGATCTCGTCAGGGTATCAATTAATTACAAGGATTTAGTCTGAAGAAAATCAAGAGTATCAAGGTCAAGGCATGAAGAAACGTCACGGAAGTTAGTCACTCATGAACCAGACAGTACATCGAGTGTCAGCATTGAAGTGGTGGAATTGATTCATAATTGACAGTGACTTTCAGAAGATTTTCAGAAAAAGGGTTGCTGTTCAAGAGTAGTATTAATCCTCTATTAATTAATTAAGTCGTATAATTTAATTAAGAAAATAAATTAAATCTGCAAAGATTAATTTATTGATTAATTGAATTAATTGATTAATTAATTCTGAATTAATATTATGTATTTTGAGAATTGATTTTGAATTAATATTCTATATTAATTCAACAAGACTATCTTTTGTATTAGCAAGACAATCGGTATGACAATCAATAGTCATACCGAAAGTCATGCTAGTTCATTTGATTGTCTTGCCAGTTCAAATGGATTGTCTTGCCGAAAGTCTTTCTGGATCAAGTGGATTGTTTTGTTTACTTAACAACATCGGCTGATTTTTCAACAGAGTGTGCATTGAATATCAAATTCAGAAGAACACAGAACAAAAGAAAACCTGCAGAGAACTTATTGCAAATTCACAGATCATTTATTTCTAGTATTTATTGTTAAATCTAATCCACTAGAAATCCTTTTCTTGTTCTTGTGTAACTATCTAGCGGATCAAAATCCCTAGAACTTAATCTCAAATTGCAGTTAGTATTTGATCCTTTTATTACAAAAATAGAAAAAGTTCATGTCGAATTTATTCTAGATTTGGAATAATTTATTTGAGATTAATCCCTTGTAAACGATACCGTTGTTGTAACACCTTTCAAGTTTAATAATAGTTTTATTTAACTTGAATTTTGTTTCACTTTTTTATTCCGCATTTTATTCGATTAAACGGTATTGTTTGTATTCAACCCCCCTTCTACAAACATATTGAGACCTAACAATTCTGTTAGTTATGCAATGCACACAGAGGCTGGGAGGGGTGAATGTGTGACTCTTGATTTTTCTTACTTAAAATTAAGTTATGCATTTTCTTACTGTTGAACTTAGCAGTTAAGATAAATTGCAATTATAAACAATTTACTGTAAAAGACACAGAAAACAATTATCAAAACTTACTTGGTCTTTATATTTAAAACCAAATATGTT
This sequence comes from Apium graveolens, assembly GCF_009905375.1. Lineage (NCBI taxonomy): Eukaryota > Viridiplantae > Streptophyta > Magnoliopsida > Apiales > Apiaceae > Apium > Apium graveolens. The sequence goes on from NC_133653.1 coordinate 3,576,142, forward strand.
GTGCTACAAATCTGTGATTTTAAATGTTTAAGAACTCAGATACTTCTTGAGAGAATACAAGAAATCCTAGATCTGTTTTGTTACATCTAAACTAAGGACTCATGACATGTTTTATACACCAACATGCACAGTTTACAGAGATTGCACATATTTTCTAAAGTCCTTTTGTTTATTTTTATTTGAAGTGCTACAAACCTGCATACAATTTTCTAGGTCAGTGACCCTCTTTTTATCCAGTTCATCTTGGCCTTTGATCTTGCATTTTTGAAACCGCATTTCTACACTCGTCACCACTACAATGCCATCTTCATCACTTTCACACACCACAATCAGAATCACTAATATTTAAAACATCACCAATATAGAATCATTAAGTAGTACCCATACCGTATAACATCATCAAAAATGGAATAGAAATTTGAGAAAAATCAAATAAAAGTATTAATTTAAATTTGAATTCGGTTGATCGGAGTTTATTGGATAAAAATCAAACCGGAGTTGTAGATCTGAAAGCGGGGCATGGGAAATTATGGGAGTAAGGTATAATATCCAAGCCCACAACCGAATGCATACCGGGCCCAACAACCCACCACATGTCAGTCCAAAAAATCTAGCGATTTTGGTACACATTAGTTGTTGACTTGTATCTATAAAGGCCTCAAATACTCATATTCTTATCGATGTGGGATGTTACAAACAACCCCTCCTATAAGATCGACGCCCTCGTCGATATCACAAACATACATACGGAACCCGGGATGTGCCTCTGCACTTCCGACATGGCAGAGCTCTGATACCATTTATAATATCCAAGCCCAAGACAAATGCATAATGAATCCAACAACCCACCACATGTCAGTCTAAAAAAGCTAGCGATTTTGGTACACATTAGTTGTTGACTTGTATCTATAAATGCCTCAAATACTCATATTCTTATCGATATGGGATATTATAAAGGCGGTTGCGAGAGAGATGAAAACGTAGAAGTGTGGATCAGGGAAAAGAGGAGAGGCTTGTCGGCATCAATTAAATCGGGATAAAAAGGTGGAGAGAGAGAGCAGATCTGGGGGGTAGAGGTCGATGACAACCAGAGTAGTGACGGACGGAGGAGCGACGTGCGTGGTGGCGATGGGTGGTGGTGGTGGGTGTTGACGATGGGTAGTGGTGGTGGGTGTGTGTGGTGGGTAGAGATGAGATGTAGGCGGATGAAAGAGATGAATCATAAAATAAAAATTAAAAATGTATGGTTATGGTTTAATTTATGGTTAAAATTGTGCGGCTGAGATTAGATCTCAGTTCTCACAATAAAGAGGGTTCTCATTTGAGCAATTTCCCACACGATTCTTGCTCTAATGAGAACCTCTACTATAGTGAGATATGAGATCTAATCTCCATCACCCAAATTTACTCTCCTTTTAATCTATACCTCTCATTTTAAATCTCATTATCATATATAACCATCACCTCTATCATCTGCTTTCTACCCCAACCACCCACCACAACCTACAACCACCGACGATCATAATTTCCGGCGACCACCACCACCACCTCCGACGACCACCAGAAAATTACCACCGTCTAATATAAAATCACCACCATTTAAATAAGAAACCACCACAAAAAAACTCAAAGATTATCATATTTGACCACTTGAAAACAGAAAATCACCACCGGAAACAACAAATCACCATAACCATCACGTGACCATCATTACCATATCCCAGTAATATAATTATTATCACGAAAATCGGAGAAAAAATCATCAATAATCACCGGAATTGTAAAAAATAAAATCAAAATCATTAAGAACTACAATTCAACTCATTAATTCCAGGCAACTAAGGATCACCACTGTCTTTTAAAAAAATCAGAAAATCTAAAGACAAGTCATTATCAAAAGAACTATAGTGTTCCATTTGAAATTACAATATAAAATATTAAAATCGAATCCACGAGCGCAAAATATAAATTTAGATGACAAAAAATGCGAGATACACGATTAAATACCAAATCCAATCAACATAAACTCTTTCGAGTTAACTCAGTTACAACTCGGGCTACTAAAATTCGTGAGTTGACTCGGCAAAAAATACCCGAGTCGGGTTCAATTTGATAGTATTTTTCATTGGGTTATATAACATAGTTGGTGACGATGGTAGCGGTGGTTAGATGGATTTGGGTTGTGGTTTTGACGGCAACGAAGGTGAAGGGATAATGGGTTTGGTATGATGGAAAAAAGGAGCGAGAGGATGAATGAGAGAGAAATGAGTAGGTGAGGTAAAAGAATTGTGTGAACAGATTAAAAAATATTTTATGAAATGAAGGCCCGAGATTAGATCTCAGTTTAACAATAATATAGGGTTTTCGTTTGATCAACTCCATATACATATCTATACTACTATATTAAAGATGAAACAATGATGTTATGGATAAAAAAAACTAGGGTATATTAATTGTTGTATTTATTACTATGGTTCGTGAGCTTCGAGGCTCGATTTGACTGCTCTTTTATCTCGTGACTCGTGACTCGATCTGCCTTAACACGTACCTTAGTGATTGCCAATGATCAAGTCAAAAACATAATTCTATTTGGTGGGTGTGAGACCCTTTATATATGTGTGAAATACCTTGAATTAGATTAGGTTTAGGAGACTTAGTGGGCAAGTCTCAGAATTATATTTAACTTTGAAGTCTTAGGAAGTAGGAACTTGATTCCTATCCTACGAGACCTCTTGGAGGCTAATACACAAGGTTTTATACCTTTATTAGGACTTTCCTCAATAACTGATTTTTCCCATATTTATTAATTACGAAAATAATAAATATTCAGGGTTATCGGGCCTTCTTTGTTCCATCGGGCCTAATTAATGTTTTAACCTTCTTGGGCCTGATCAATGATGATAGGGATAAATAAATCCTGATTGTGTAATTAAATATTACATTGGTTATACAAGGTGTGGGCTGCTAGGCCCAATAAGAAGATGTATGATATTCAGACCAGAAAGGTTAACATGTTGATTAGGCCTGATGGACCAGATCAGGCCTGATGGAACAAGGAAGGCCCAAAACCCTGATTATTTATTAATTTCATAATTAATAAATAAGGGAGAAAAACAACTATTAAGATAAGTCCTAGTGGGGATATAAATCCTTGTAGATTGGCCTCCAAGGAACCTCATAGGTTAAGGAATCAGCTTCCTACTTCCTAGGACTCCTAAGTCCATCCTAATTCAGAGACTTGACCACCAAGTCTCCTATACCAAGTCCAATTCAAGGACTCCCACATCTATATAAGGGGCCTCACCCCACTGATCAGAACTACATTTTTTGACTTGATCCTTGGCAATCAGCAAGGTACGTAGGCATCTTGTTAAGGCAGATTGAGTCACGAAACACAAGAGCAGTCAAATCGAGTCTCGAAGCTCACGTTCCTTTGTAATAAGTACAATAATTATATATATTAGTTTTTTATCCATAACATTTGGCGCCGTCTGTGGGAAAGCACAACAACAACCATGGCGAGAATACGGAGAACAATTAGAGCTCTGGAGGAAGGGACACCATCAGGGACAACCCAGGTGATTTCGTCAACTGGGGAGATACCCCCTCACTCAACTTATGCACCTACCCAAGGGGAAGCCCAGATAGGGGAAACTCAACCTCATCCACAAGGGACGATTCCCCCGGCTATTCAAGGTACGAATCCCCAAGTTCAATAACTACATACACCTGTGAACTCTCGACCCATTGGGTACGAGTATTCAACTAGTTGTGACCACTAACCCCCCTTATGGGATGCCCCTTCACCCTGAGGTTGGAGGAAGTGGACATGCTTGACGGAGTGAAGCATGAGGGCGATCGCCCCCTTACATACGAGGTTTGGCTCCTATCCCTGAGGATCAGGAATTTTCTGGTCCTTACACTGAGAGGGACTCCGAATCTTCGGATGATGAAGTAGCCCCAAGAAGGAGGCGTGCTGGCAAAGAGCCAATGGCTGATGGAAGCCAACGTCCTCAAAGCACCCAAGGGACGAATCCCCAAGAAGTGCAGGAAAGGATCAGGGCTCATGAGGCTGAGATTCAAAGGCTGAGGCGCGACTTGGAGGCGCACCAGACCACCAAACCCCAAGCACCTCCTAGGGGGAGAAATCCTCCTCCTGTCATAGACCTGGATGGTTCGGTGTAGAGAAGGGCTGTTGTCCCAAGGGCTGATCCAAGCAATCTTCTTCCCCTTGGAGATCCTGATGATCCTACTCCACCCTTCACTGAAGGAATAATGAATACCCATATGTCAAGGAAGTTCAAGATGCCAACTATCAAAGCATATGATGGCACGAGAGATCCCGTTAATCATGTTAGAACATTCTCTAATGCACTGCTGTTGCAGCCCGTGAATGATGCTATTAAGTGTCAGACCTTTCCTCAAATCCTGTCGGGAATGGCTCAAAGGTGGTATAGTCGCTTGACCCCCAAATTCTATTGGGTCATTCAGAGAATTAAGTCAGGCTTTTATTAAGCAATTCATTAGCGGGAGAGTTCATGAGAAAAGTTCAGCATCTTTTATGAGCATTATGCAGGGAATAAAGGAATCCTTGAGAGACTATCTGAATCATTTCACAAAGGAAGCTTTAAAAGTCCCAGACCTTGATGATAAGGTAGCCATGATAGCACTGCAACAAGGAACTAGGGATGAGTTTTTTAAGATGTCCTTGGCCAAACGCCCCCCCTGAAAGCATGTTGCAGCTCCATGATAGGGCAGGGAAGTATATCAAAGTCGAAGAAAGCATGAGGAAGACCGTAGTGAGTAATGAGCCCGCTGTAAGCAAGAAGCGGAAAACTGATCTGGAGTATATCGCTAAGGACAAGTATCCTAGAACCGAGCAAAACCCTGATTCAACCCCCAAGAAGGGAGGACCTGGGCAAAATTTCCCGAATACGCTAAGATGAATGCTCCTAGAAGCCAGATCTTGATGGAAATCGAGAAAGATTGAGATATTCGTTGGCCTAAGCCCCTGAAGGCTGATCCTGCCAAGCTAGACAAGAGCAAGTATTGCAGATTTCACAAAGATGTTGGTCATGACACCGATGAGTGTAGGTTGCTGAAGATGAAATTGAGTTCCTCATTCGAAAAGGAAGATTAAACAAATACACTAGAGAATGAGGGGATATGAATAACAATGGAAGGAAGAACTTTGAAGATCGTAGGAGGGACCAAGACGATCAGGGGCGGAATCCCTAGCCTAGAGGACCGGTTATAAACACAATTTATGGAGGGCCACGACCTCGTGGGCCTGTGATAAACACAATCTTTGGAGGACCAACTGCTGCTGGATTGTCCCGAAACTCCAGAAAAGTATATACTAGAGAGGTTATGCATATTAGTTGGAGAAGCCCCGAAGAGGGCCAGGACAGAAGTAACATTGGCTTTTGATGATTCTGACCTAGAGGGTGTGAAATTTCCTCATGACGACCCGTTGGTCATAACGCCGATAATAGGAAATAGCCCGGTCAAGAGGGTCCTTGTGGATAAGAGTGCTTCAGTGGATATCTTACTCCATGACACCTTTCTAATGATGGGGTATAACGACTCCCAATTGACCCCAACCGACATGCCAATATATAGATTTTCAGGAGTGGAATGTCCTGTGGAAGGGATAATCAAGTTGCCAACCACCATAGGTCAGGAACCAAGGCAAGCAACGCAGATATTGGACTTTGTGGTGGTAAAGGCTAGTTCAACTTATAATGCTATCATGGAAAGAACAGGGATACATGCCTTCAAGGTAGTCCCTTCTTCCTACCATTCAGTTATGAAGTTTCCCACCCGGAACGGGATTAGAGAAGAGAGAGGAGATCAAAAAATGGCTAGAAGTTGTTATGTAGCCTCTTTGAGGGCAGATGGAGTTGGGGGGCAGGTTCTTCCTATTGAAGATATGGATGTCCGAGAAAATGATGAGAAGAGAGGAAAGCTAGCAGAAGACTTGGTTTCGATTCCTGTAGACCCCGAGAATCCTGAGAGGATGACTTTCATTGGAGCCATATTAGAGGAGCCCCTTAGAGGAAAGTTGGTGAGATTTTTGCAAGAAAATAGTGATGTGTTTGCGTGGTCAGCAGCTGATATGCCAGGCATAGACCCGGAGCTGATTACTCACAAGTTAAACGTGGACCCAAGCCGGAAGACAGTGAAACAAAATAAAAGAAACTTTGCCCCGGAAAGACAAGAGGCTATAAAACAGGAAGTAGAGAAGCTCTTAGAGGCTGGTTTCATTGAGGAGATTCAATTTCCGGAATGGTTAGCAAACCCTGTAATGGTGAAGAAGGCTAATGGAAAGTGGAGGATGTGTATAGACTTCACTGATCTGAATGATGCATGCCCTAAAGACTGTTTTCCGTTGCCAATGATTGATACTTTGATTGATGCCACTGCTGGGCATGAGATGCTGAGTTTCATGGATGGATTTAGTGGATACAGTCAGATTAAGATGCACAAGGATGACATTCCAAAGGTATCATTCATCACTGACTTTGGTGTTTATTATTATCTTGTTATGGCATTTGGTCTTAAGAATGCAGGAGCCACCTATCAAAGGTTGGTATATACAATTTTTAAGAATCTTATTGGTAAGACTATGGAAGTCTATGTTGATGACATGTTAGTCAAGAGTCTAGTAAACACTGATCATATAACCCATTTGAGGGAAGCTTTTGAGGTCCTGAGGTACCACAAGTTGATGTTGAATCCTACAAAGTGTGCTTTCGGAGTAGGATCTGGAAAATTTTTGGGATTGATGGTCTCCAAGAGAGGGATAGAGGCTAACCCCGATAAAATAAAGGTAATCCTGGACATGGAACCACCAAAAACTGTCAAGGATGTTCAGAAACTCATAGGAAGGGTTGTTGCGCTGAGACGATTCATCTCCAAGTCAGGAGATAAGTGCTTATCATTCTTCAAGTCACTAAAGAATATTAAGGACTTTGTATGGAATGAGGAAAACCAGAAGGCATTCGAAGAGTTAAAGAAGTATATGGCCCAGGCACCATTGTTGGCTAAGCCAGCTTTGAATGAAGTTTTATTCTTGTACTTGGTCATTTCAGAAAGTGCTTTGAGCGCTGTGTTGGTTAAGGAGGAATTGAAAATCCAGAAACCCGTATACTATGTCAGCAAAATTCTGCATGGTGCTGAGTTGAATTATTCAACTATTGAGAAATTTGCTCTAGCCTTGGTGATGGCTTCAAGAAAGTTACGTCCCTACTTTCAGGCTCATCAAATTGAGGTGCTAACAAATCAGCCCCTGAGAAATATCATTCACAGTCCCAAGGCTAGTGGGAGGTTGATCAAGTGGGCAATAGAGCTGGGAGAATTCGACATTAAGTATAAGCCATGGACAGCGATAAAAGCCCAGGCATTAGATGACTTCATGGTGGAATGTACCATAGCCAACCAAGAAGTCGGGGGGCAGGAAGATACCATACCTCAAGACAAGGAAGTCGATAATAGGGACAAAGAGAAGGATGATAAGGAGAAAGAATAATGGGTTCTCTATTTTGATGGAGCATCAAAAACAAACTCCAGTGGAGCAGGATTGGTTTTACAAAGCCCTGATGGGTTCTTGATTGAGTATGCCATGAAATTAGACTTCCCAACCACAAACAACGAGGTAGAATATGAAGCCCTGATAGCTGGCCTTGGCCTAGCTGGGACACTTAGAGTCAAAAACTTAAAGGTCCGTGGAGACTCGAAGCTGATCATATCCCAGGTAAAGGGGGAATTTGAGTCAAGGGATGATACGATGGCTAAGTATGTCCGCCTAGTAAGGGCTGTGATGACCCAATTCAATGAATGCCATGTTGAGCATATTTCAAGGGAGGAAAATGCTAAGGCAGATGCATTATCCAAAGTTTGCTTCATCCGAGATAGAAGAAAGTTCAGGAAGTGTGTACTTCCGTGTTTTGAAGACACGAGCTCCTATAGGCCTGAGGATGTCATGGATAGATCCCATTAAGGCCCACATTCAAACCGGTTGGTTGCCAAATGATGCAACTGAAGCACGGAAGTTAGCTGTTCAGGCACTAAGGTACTCTTTGATAGATGGGATTCTGTACAAAAGATCTTTCGTGGTTCCTTACTTAAGGTATCTCAGGCCTGATGAGGCACGCTTGGCTCTTGAAGAAGTGCATGAAGGTATTTGTGGGCAACACTTGGGGGGCAGGGCCTTGGCTCATAAGATAACCCGTTTAGGCTTCTATTGGCCAGAAATGATGGCTGATGCCAAAGAATATGTGAAGAAGTGTGACCGCTGTCAGAAGCATGTACCTGTTGTTAGACAACCCCCCGAGATGCTGACCTCTATCAACTCGCCCATTCCCTTTGCTATGTGGGGAATGGATATTCTGGGGCCTTTCCCCATGGCCACGACACAAAGGAAGTTTCTGATTGTAGCCATTGATTATTTCACTAAGTGGATTAAGCCAAACCCTTGGCCAAGATCACAACTAAGCAGGTTGCACAATTCCTGTGGGAAAATATTATGTGCCGGTAAGGAATTCCCCGTATCCTAGTCACCGACAACGGAACACAATTCAACAACGAGGAATTCAAGAAGTACTGTGAAGAAAATGAAATTGAGTTACAGTTCACCTCTGTGGCTCACCCGCAATCCAATGGGCAAACGGAGGTAGCAAATCGAATAATCCTGGATGGACTAAAGAAGAGGATCGAGAAATCAAGAAATAATTGGGTGGATGAGATACTTCCAATATTATGGGACTATAGGACTACCTGTAGAGTCACGAATGGAGCAACTCCCTTCATGTTGGCATATAGGGCGGAAGCAGTTGTTCCCGTGGAGATATCACATTCCTCTCCCAGGATTCAAGCTTTCAATGCTGAGGAAAATGAGGAAGGACAAAGGTTGGCTCTGGACTTAATTGATGAAGTGCGAGATGAGGCACATGCAAAGATAGTAGAATATCAGAAAAAGGCTTCATTCTACTACAACCTAAGGGTTAAAGAAAGGTTTTTCAAACAAGGTGACCTAGTCTTAAGGAAGATAGAAGCTTCTGGTGTAGGACAGAAAGGGAAGCTTGCCCCGAATTGGGAAGGGCCATACAAAGTCAAGAGTGTTCAAGGTAGAGGAACCTACAAGCTGGAGACAATGGATGGTTTTGAAGTCCCAAAAACTTGGCATGCACAAAACCTGAAGGTTTACTATGTGTAGGGCAAGTGAATATGATTCTCACTTATCAAGATGACGAGTAGGTTGAAAAGCACCTTGAAGCTTTGCTTGCTTAGGATTTATATGTTCTAGTTTTATTTTGAAGTTTATTAAGACTTGTGTAAGGGACGAATCCCAAATAATTTATGAAAATTCATAAAGTTTTCAAAATATGTTTAAATGTCTATGGCCAGGCAAGTAAAACGAAATGCATGAAATGCAAGCATAAATAAAGTAGATCAAATAAATATTACAAGAGTTTGATAAATAAAGTCTCGAAAATAAGATGAAGAAAACAAGCCACGCAGGGCTGGAAAAGCTCTAAGGAGCTGAGGTGCCCTCGGCATCCATATCATCATCCCCTCCACTCTCGCTAGATGTCTCTGTCGTCTCGGAGGAGGAGGAAGAACTGTCGTCCTCAGCAGGCCTGGAAGAAGACTCGGGAGGAGGAAGGAGCGGGTCCTGAGGAACGTGATCTGAGACAACTACTCGGGTACGAAACCTCTGTAGCAAAGCCTCGTCATCAGGGCAGACATAGTCCGCCGGGTTAATATCAGGACAAGCCTCGTTCACGGTCCCAAGGGCCGTGTCCCAACCAGTCCTAAAAAACCCGGGGAAGACTGAGTCATCCCTAATCCTCATGGACTGAGCAAACTCCTCTGAGTCCAGATAGTTGTCTATAGCTTTATCCTTCTCAGCCCGAAGTACCACCAGCTCGGCGTTAGATTCTCCGAGTTCTTCCTCCTTGCGCTTGAACTTCTTCTCTAGAGCAGCATACTTCTTCTGGTGCTTCCTGAGGGCATTGTCAGCCTTGTCAGAAGCCCGCTTCCATGACTCGGCTTGCCTCACAGCGCCTTGAAAATAGGCATTGGACTGAAAAGAAACAATAAATAAAATATAAGGCAAGTGAATGCTAAAAGTAAAAAAGATAAGTCCAAAAAAAAGGGAGAGGGAGGCATACCGAAGCCAGAGATTGAGCTTCCATGAGCTTTATCCTCTATAGGTCAGGGGTGGAAACCATGTCAGTGAAATCTTTGGGAGTCACGCCATGATAGGACCAATCCCAGGCATGTTTGGTGGATCCCACCACGGAGTCCCCTCGACGGAATCCCCAGAGAGGTTGGAAGGCGCCGGTAGCAGCAGCAGCAGGAGCAACAGTAGTAATAGGAGCACTGTGGCCCTCAGTTCCCTCAGTTGAAGCCTCCCTCATGGGCTCCTTGTACTTTCTCAAGAAGATAGGCTCTGTCGCCTTTCCTCGAGTGTCTAGGCCTGCGAGCTGAGCTTTCTTCATCCTAGCAATCTCTTCAACAGGAGGTACATTGTCCTCATTGATCTCCTTAGCAGCTGCAAAACAAGAAAAAAAACAAAATAAGTGGTGTTAATAATGCATGAAATGAAATAAAGTTGAGAAGGGAAGAAAAATACCCTGTTGAAAAACAGAGGATAGTCCCACATGAATGAGGGAGAACTCCTCTAAGAGAGTCCAGCTAGTAGTAGTGCCTGTCATCCCGAGTAAGCTCATTATAAATAATAGTTTTCTCGGGAGTTAAGTGAATGGATTTGAGGCTACCATCACTAACCTTCCCGAAGGAAGATCTGAAGAGTGTGCCCCAGTCACCATTCTCCCAACGTAGCCCGACAAAACTATTCCTCCAATTTTGGTTGTTATTTGGAATGGAGGCATTGTTAAAAATATGCTTACATTTGGGCCTTTACTTAACATAGACCCAACCACAAATACTAGAAGAGCTTGTTATAACACTGAAAGACCTTCCTAAAAATAGCTACAAAGAGGGGAAAACCTTCCCTAAGGCAGTAGACCATAAAACATAAAATGTTCCTCCAAGCATTTGGAGGAAGCTGACATGGATTGATTTGTAAATCAGCTAGAAGATGAGGAATGAAGGGATGGAAAGGAAACCTTAGCCCAATATTAAGGGCATCTGTATAGATAAAGAGAGTGTCGGGTTTCCAGTGGCAAGTACGGTCACCACCATAAAATGGAACTAATCTAAAAGGAGGAAGAACGTTATAACATGCATTTAATTTATCGAAATCAATGTTGTGCTAAGTGTTACAATGATTAAAAGAATCGAGATGTGCAGTAGAGGGATATTCACCCCCCCTAGTGTTAATCATATCGATTAAAGACATGTACGAAGAACGGATCTCGATATCCTTACCTCGTTTTGAAGCCGAGGCTATCTTGGCCGCCCTCTCGGAATTCTTGTCAGCCATTAGTAAAGCTGGAAAAAGCCTGAAACCTGTAAGGAGGGAAGCTGGAAAAATAAGGGAGGAAAGTTGAGAAAGGAGGAGGTTAGAGTGTTTTAGAAATGGATGTGTAAAATGAAGAGTGGAGAGTGTGAATGAAAGCACACTCCTCCCACCTTTATATAGGAGAAAAAGGGGAAATTGGGCCTAGAAAAGCCCATTTAGGCCCAAAAATAAGAAGGTTATGGAATTATCCAGGAAATTCCTGGAAAAATCAAGAGAAAAAACTTCAGTTTTTTGAAGATTCTGGAAGAATCCAGAAAAACCTTAGAAGAATTTGGAATTTGGGCTTAGAAAATAAAAGCCCAAGCTCAGAAAAAGCCCTGTTTGAGGCCCACGTGATTTTAAAAAAAAGGGTGGAAAAGAAGCCCAGCTAAAAACAATGAGCATGAGTTTGAACCCAAAAAGTTAGCCCAAATTAAATTGGAAGCCCAGAACTAGGGGCCCAATTGAAGGGCCTGAAAGAAAATAGGCCCAATAAAACAAACCCAATTGAAATGGGCCCAAGTTTTAACCCATTAAAAAGTTGGCCCAAAAGAATCCAATTCATGGGACCAAATTCAGGATGGAAGAAACCTTAGCCCAGATTTAAGGGCCCAAATCCAAGCATTTGCAAAAAGGGAAAATAAATATATATTCCTGACCCAATTCGATCAGGACTTGCAATAGAATCCTAGTCGAATAAATTGAGGTCGAATTTCCTTCGACCAGGGCTGAAAAAGGAGCTAATTCGGTCAAGAAAAGAATTCTGACCAAAATTCCTGGTCGAAACTGACTGTTTTATTCGACCAAAATGCCATGGTAGTTTCAGACCTTGTTTCTTGACCCAGTCGACCAGGAAGCAAGGTAAAATCCTGGTCGAATGGACCCTTCCCGAAATTTCGTCGACTTGGGCAACAAAAGATGGTTAATTCGGTCAAAAAACAAGAATCCTGACCGAAAGGGAAGAAAATCCTAATCGAAAAAAAAATATAGGGGGGAAATCTTGGCCAAAATTCGACCAGGATTCCTAGTCGAATGCACCCTCCTCGAATTTCCTTCGACCAAGGCACAGCAGAGGCTAATTCGACCAGGATCCTGGTCGAACAGGATTCCCGGTCGAAATCTGTATAAAAAAAAAAGAAAAAAAAAAGGAAAAAGGGGGAAGAAAAAGAAGAAAAATTACTGGAAAATTACAGAAAAATAAGGAAATTCCTTAAAAATATTTTCTGAAAAATGTTAATATTTTCAGAAATAAGGAATAAATCCAGAAAATTAAGGATAAATCCCATAAATTAAGGGAAAAATCCATAAAAATTAAGTAAAATCCCAGAATTAAGGGAAAAATTCTTGGAAATTAAGGAAAATCCCAGAATTAAGGGAACAATTCCTGGAAATTAAGGAAAAATCCCAGAATTAAGGGAAAAATTCCTGAAAATTAAGATAATTCCTGAATAAAAGAAATAAAAGTAAATCGTTGTAAATGTGTAGGTCGCTCCACACTTTACGCAAAAACGATACCCTGTAAGGGAGCAAATGAACTTAACTTCTGTGAAACCTAGTCTCTGTTTCCCAGAAGTTGGGGGGCAAATGATAGGGATAAATAAATCCTGATTGTGTAATTAAATATTACATTGGTTATACAAGGTGTGGGCTGCTAGGCCCAATAAGAAGATGTATGATATTCAGACCAGAAAGGTTAACATGTTGATCAGGCCTGATGGACCAGATCAGGCCTGATGGAAGAAGGAAAGCCCAAAACCCTGATTATTTATTAATTTCATAATTAATAAATAAGGAATAAAAACAGTTATTAAGATAAGTCCTACTGGGGATATAAATCCTTGTAGATTGGCCTCTAAGGAACCTCATAGGATAAGGAATCAGCTTCCTACTTCCTAGGACTCTTAAGTCCATCCTAATTCAGAGACTTGATCCACCAAGTCTCCTAACCAAGTCCAATTCCAGGACTCCCACATCTATATAAGGGGCCTCACCCCACAGATCAGAACTACGTTTTTTGACTTGATTCTTGGCAATCAGCAAGGTACGTAGGCATCTTGTTAAGGCAGATTGAGTCACGAAACACAAGAGCAGTCAAATCGAGCCTCGAAGCTCACAGTTCCTTAGTAATAAGTACATCAATTATATATATATTAGTTTTTTTATCCATAACAAATGTGTTAATCTTCTTGGTCTGAAAGTCATACATATAGCCATCTTTAATGGGCCTTATACATAATCCAAATCAAATATAATTAATGCAACATTTATGACATAATCAAGGTTCATTTTATCCCTATCATTTGCCCCCAACTTCTGGGAAATCATTTTAGATTTTACTGAAGTTAAGCTCATTTAATCCCTTACAGCGTATCGTTTTTAACGTATGGTGTGGAGGGACCTACACATTCACAACGATCTTTGCTCTTTCAAGGCTTCAGGATATTTATTAGGGCTTCACTATTATTTTCCTTACCTTATTCCTATTTTTAGAAATTTTCTGGCACTTTTGAGATTTTTCCCTTATTTCTAGGATTTTTCCTTAATTTTCAGGAATTTCCTTGATTTTCTAGGATTTTTTCCTAATTTCAGGAATATTCCTTAATTTTCAGAAAATAATCATAAATTTTTTGATATTTTCTTGAATTTTTCGAGAAATTATCTCAAAAATTATTATTTTTCTGAATTTCCTGAATTTTTCTCTTTTATTCTTCCCCTTTATTTTCTCTTTTTTTTTTACATATTTTCGACCAGGAATTAGAACCTTTTGCACGTAAAATTTACATTACCTGTTTTTTAAAAAGCTACATAACTTTGGATGCAGTATTGTTTTTATAACTCATATATGCTCCAATTAATTATTTTTAAGGTTATCTCTTTCATCTCATTAAACTAAGGGGTCCAGATGTCACACATTCACACACTTATGAACTGCATAGATATTCTGTGACATACTGATATAGAATTAATCTTATTGCCACTGTTACCTGGAATTGGTTTAATATCTTTGAGGGAAAAGGTTGATTTTTTTATAACTATTGAAGGAGCTTGCTAGAGATAGACTTCTGTTGGAGTCTGCACGAGAACATGTTGTTGTTGTGGATGCAATTCGGGAAGCACAGGCTAGGGCTAACTCTTTGACTACTACAGCGGTTGGTGGTTCTCTTGGTGCTGGTCTTGGCGTTGTTATGGCAATTTCCATGGGTGCTGCATCTGCCTTGAGAAAACCATGAGCTCTTAAGTTATGGAGTATTGCTCTTTAAATAGTTTGAGTAAGCTAGTCATAGGCTGAAGTTACTGCTGAAAATGTATGTGGTTATACTTGTAACCACTTATATTATAATTTATGTGTAGTGTATATATAAGTTATAAGTTATAAGTTGTGACCTTCCATTTGTTCATTTAATTCTTGTAGATTTCCAGAGGACAGAGTATTATGTGCTCCACTCCACCCCTTTGTTTTTTCTTTCTATACATATGATTTTGGAAGAAGTTTTTCATCTCTGTAGACGTGACAACACTGTACTAGTTTACTGTACTATTGTGAATATTGAAGTTCCGTGCTTTAATAGGATGGTTTGAACTACTTGGCATTGCGGGTGGGATGTTTGGTCGAGGGTTAATGAACGTGATTAATGGGAATTGGAATCCTATTCCCTAACTATAGTGTTTGAATTACATTTTATAAGGTTGGGAATATGAACCCGTATACTTTTAGCCGGGTAACCCAAACCTTATCAGTACCCCGAGATTTCTAATTCATTCCCGACTCTTTTTTTCTATCTCCTACTTCTATCTTTCCTTGTTCTCTCTATAGATTTCCCTCATCCCCACTCTCTCTCTCTCTCTCTCTCTCATCTATATATATATATATGATAGCACTCCATGCAGTACCCAGTACCCTCTTTTATAGAGAATCGTGGAGAACCATTATTTAAAAAGTATAAAATATGTAATTTATTTTATTTTTCATCATATATAGTTAAAATTTTTAATTATTAAGTTAAGAATCGAAGTTACACAATTTGTATTTAAAAAATCATTGAAAAAGTTTAAATTGGTTCTATAGCAGAATCACATTAAAATCACTCTTATTAAAAATTATTCAACTGTAGAATCAAATTTAAAATCAAGTAATTTTATTAAATTTTAATTGTTAAATTTTTTATTATATTTATATTCTAGATTAGCATCGAAGTTTATATTTTTTAAAATAAAAATTTACAATTTATGATGAGATTCTATGATAAAAATAATGGTTCTCCACGGTTCTCCACGGAGTAAAGGCCTATATATATTTATATATATTTATATATTAATCAGAGAAAAAGGCCACATATATCATTATTTGGGAGAGAATGACCCTGAATGTCACTTTAGTAAAATATGACCATAAATGTCACACCAAAATGGAGTATCGTTTGCCGTTTATAAACAAAAGTAAAAAATGAAAGTGCGTGTTAGGTTTTCAAATTTTTAACTTTTGAAAAAGTGAAAATGCAACCTCATAACATGTTTCTATCATCCTAAACTTGGTTTCAACTTCCATTTTTCTTTTTTAACATTAAGAAATGGACCTTAATTTAATAATTTTTAATATTTCAGGTTTCACCAATCCCCTTTTGGATTTTAGAAATATTAAAAAAATAAATCAATAAAATATATACTGATTTAGGGTTTAGGTCCTAAACCCTAGAGTCTAAACCCTAATTTATTCTAGGGTTTAGTGCATGTAATTATTAATTACTTTTAATATATTAGGTTTCACCAATTCTCAATTTGTGTTTTAAAAATATTAAAATATTTATATATATTAATAAAATGCGAACAAAAAAATAAAGTTTTGAACTTGAAAACATCAGGTTATCTAACATTTCGAGTAAAAAAAGGAAAAAAAAACGGAAGTTCAAAAAATGTTACCTATCAAAACACTACTTTCGATGTCGTTTTGTCTCAATTGAAAAGTAAAAACCCCCCAGAGAAAACAGAGCACGCATTTCCGTTTTACACATATTTTCTAAACGCTATCACAGATTCCGTTTTGAAATGATATTTGATGCCATTTTCCTCCAAAGTGACATTAATGGCCATTTTCAACCAAATAATGACATTTGGGTCCAACACCCTCAATTAGATTAATCATTCGTTCATGTATGTGATCATGAGTTTGGATATTTGTACTTCATATATGTAATTCCGGTTATACATGATTTGAAGTTGTTTTAAAAATATGGGTTATATGAATTTTGTGGATTAAATATCAGCTTTACAATTTATATGTATTATGGTTCGGAAAATAGTGTCACGGGGAATTTATCCTGTACCTCCTTGTGGGGGTCTAATCAAAACCTTGTGATATGCCATAAATCGAGATCACAAAGATCGAGAAATATGGAAAATTTATATGTATTATGGTTCGGAAAATAGTGTCACAGGGAATTTATCCCTTTTCATTCCCTTTTTGCATAAGAAGAACCAAAAAATGTTTATATATGTCATTTTGACATCCAAAAAACTGTTTACATAATTGGTGTGTGTAATTAATGACGACGATACACACGCGCGCGCACATACACTTACATACACCCACACAAACAAACACACACACACACACACACATATATATATATATATATATTAAAAATGACATGAAAATCTTTTTTTAAGTACATGACTGATTAGATCTCAAAGAAATCGGGCACTGAAGTTTCTCATAAAATATTGACTTATATGTAGAGTAAAGTTTTGATAGTTGAATTGAATATTTATATTAATGAAATTTTAGATAAATGATACTTACTATTTTTTATTTAATATAAATAAAAATGGGGACCTTTAAAATGAATTTAGAAATTGTGATAATATTATCAACCTAGAAATTATACATAAGTCAAATTATTTAAATAAATATTAATTGAACTTGTCTTTCTTCTTTGCATTGATCAATTATCACATGTAAATAAATACATCATATATTGGTTCAGACTTGTCTAGGATGCTAAAAGGTTAAGCAAAAACAATCAAATGATCCAGCGCGAGATCCTGAAGTAACTGTTGTACAACGTCCACGCTTATATGCAGGCGATGCGTTTACACAATACGTGTTACATCCGCAATACATGTTACCTTTGCAGAACTTTGCGTAACCAGAGCATGCTCCAAAATCCAAGTAAGGAGGTAATTGAGCGGTTACGAATCCTGTACAACATCAATATAAATTAATTTATGAATTCATCAAATACTAATTTAGATACACGAAAAATATGTGTAAATAAAATCTAAAAAAGGAGGAAACATATGTAATTTATAGTCCACTATTTTGTTGATTATGATAAAGCTAGCAATATTTTTGTTGTAATGGTTAGGCTCAATTTTTTATTTATGTAAATTCATAGTCATGTTATACAAAAATAAGGAGATTAAAAAGTGAGAATACCTTTGTCAATAGTTAGGGCAATACAAAAGAAAATTACTATTAGAGCATTTGAAAATAGAGAGATGTTCTGTCTTCCCATTGTATATTTGACTTGCTCTTGTGCAGTTATAAAGTCGGAAGATCCAGAAGAACGATATAATGTAAATTATTGCATATGAGTAACATCATATAATTTATATTTATAGTAGAAAACTAGCAAACTATTTTACTAAATGGATATTACATTAAATCTTATAGATTTCATTTCTGATTTATCTGAAATGATAAAATTTTCTCATATAGTAAAATCTTGAAGATTCGTAATCTACAAAACTTATATTAGAAAAAGCTTAATAATTTGCATTTATCATATGAATATATCATAAATTTAGATTTTATTTGATACTCAACAAAATTGTTACTTAAATGAAAATCTCTTACTTAAAATTAGATATTATATAAATCTTTGGGATTTCATTATTGAATTTTTACAATTTAATTGTTCAGATTTCATTAATCTTTAAAATGAAATCTGAAAGTTTAAATCGTAAAAATTCAATAATGAAATCCAAAATATTTATATAATATATAATCTTAAGTAAGAAATTTTCAATTTAGGGTATCAATTTTATTGAATATCTAATAAAATATAAATCAACAATATATTCATATGATAAAGGAAAATTATTAATATTTTTCTAATATAAGTTTTTTATATTATGAATTTTCAAGATTTTATTATATGCGAAAATTTATTCTTCCGGACAAATCGGAAATAAAATCTAAAATATTTAATGTAATATTCGTTAAGTAAAATATTTTACTAGTTTTCTACTGTAAATATAAATGATATGCTATTACTCATATGCAATAATTTACATTATATCATTATGTTAGTTATGCAATGCACACAGAGGCTGAGAGGGGTGAATGTGTGACTCTTGATTTTTCTTACTAAAAATTAAGTTATGCATTTTCTTACTCTTGAACTTAGCAGTTAAAATAAATTGCAATTATAATCAATTTACTGTAAAAGACACAGAAAACAATTATCAAAACTTACGTGATCTTTATATTTAAAACCAAATATGTTGTGCTACAAATTTGTGGTTTTAAATGCTTAAGAACTCAGATACTTCTTGAGAGAATACAAGAAATCCTATATCAGTTTTGTTACATCTGAACTAAGGACTCATGACATGTTTTATACACCAACATGCACAGTTTACAGAGATTGCACTAAAATAGACTAACATATTTTCTAAAGTCCTTTTGTCTATTTTTATTTTAAGTGCTACAAACCTGCATACAATTTTCTAGGTCAGTGGCCCTCTTTTATCCAGTTCATCTTGGCCCTTGATCTTGCATTTTTCAAACCGCGTTTGTACACTTGTCACCACTACAACGCCATCTTCATCACTTTCACACACCATAATCAGAATCACTAATATTTAAAACATCACCAATATAGAATCATTAAGTAGTACCCATACCGTATAACATCATCAAAAATGGAATAGAAATTTAAGAAAAATCAAATAAAAGTATGAATCTAAATTTGAATTCGGTTGATCGGAGTTTATTGGATAAAAATCAAACCGGAGTTGTAGATCTGAAAGCAGGCATGGGAAATGGTGGGAGTAAGGGTATAGTATCCAAGCCCACAACCGAATGCATACCGGGCCCAACAACCTACCACAGGTCAGTCCGAAAATCTAGCAATTTTGGTACACATTAGTTGTTGACTTGTATCTATAAAGGCCTCAAATACTCATATTCTTATTGATGTGGGATGTTACAAACAACCCCTCCTATAACATCGACGTCCTTGTCGATATCACAAACATACATACGGAACCCGGGATGTGCCTCTGCACTTCCGACATGGCAGAGCTCTGATACCATTTATAATATCCATGCCCATGACAAATGCATAACGAACCCAACAACCCACCACAAGTCAGTCCAAAAAAGCTAGCGATTTTGGTACACATTAGTTGTTGACTTGTATCTATAAATGCCTCAAATACTCATATTCTTATCGATATGGGATATTATAAAGGCGGTTGTAAGAGAGATGAAAACGTAGAAGTGTGGATCAGGGAAAAGAGGAGAGGCTTGTCGGCATCAATTAGATCGGGATAAAAAGGTGGAGAGAGAGCAGATCTGGGGGGGTAGAGGCCGATGACAACTAGAGTAGTGATGGAAGGAGGAGCGGCGTGCGTGGTGGCGATGGGTGGTGGTGGTGGGTGTGGACGATGGGTAGTGGTGGTGGGTGTGTGTGGTGGGTAGAGATGAGATTTAGGCGGATGAAAGAGATGAATCGTAAAATTAAAATTAAAAATGTGTGGTTGTGGTTTAATTTAGGGTTAAAATTGTGCGGCTGAGATTAGATCTCAGTTCTCACAATAAAGAGGGTTCTCATTTGAGCAATTTCTCACATGATTCTTGCTCTAATGAGAACCTCTACTATAGTGAGATATGAGATTTAATCCCCATCACCCAAATTTACTCTCCTTTTAATCTACACCTCTCATTTTAAATCTCATTATCATATATAACCATCACCTCCATCATCTTCTTTCTACCCCAACCACCCACCACAACCTACAACCACCAACGACCATAATTTCTGGCGACCACCACCACCTACGACGACCACCAGAAAATTACCACCATCAAATATAAAATCACCACCATTTAAATAAGAAACCACCACAAAAAAAACTCAAAGATTACCACATTTGACCACTGAAAAACAGAAAATCACCACCGGAAATAACAAATCACCATAACCATCACGTGACCATCATTACCATATGCCAGTAATATAATTATTATCATGAAAATCGGAGACAAAATCATCAATAATCACCGGAATTGTAAAAAATAAAATCAAAATCATTAAGAACTACAATTTAACTCATTAATTCCAGGCAACTAAGGATCACCACTATCTTTTAAAAAAATCAAAAATTTTAAAGACAAGTCATTATCAAAAGAACTATAGTGTTTTGTTTGAAATTACAATACAAAATATTAAAATCGAAGCCACGAGCGCAAAATATAAATTTAGATGACAAAAAACGCGAGATACACGATTAAATACCAAATCCAATCAACATAAACTCTTTCGAGTTAACTCAGTTACAACTCGGGCTACTAAAATTCGTGAGTTGACTCGGCAAAAAATATTCTAGTCGGGTTCAATTTGATAGTATTTTTCAATGGGTTATAGAACATAGTTGGTGACGATGGTAGCGGTGGTTAGATGGATTTGGGTTGTGGTTTTGACGGCAACGAAGGTGAAGGGATGATGGGTTTGGTTTGATGGAAAAAAGGAGTGAGAGGATGAATGAGAGAGAAATGAGCAGGTGAGCTAAAAGAATTGTGTGCCACAGATTAAAAAATATTTTATGAAATGAAGGCCCAAGATTATATCTCAGTTTAACAATAATATAGGGTTTTCGTTTGATCAACTCCATATACATATCTATACTATTATATTAAAGATGAAACAATGATGTTATGGATAAAAAAACTAGGGTATATTAATTGTTGTATTTATTACTAGGGTTCGTGAGCTTCGAGGCTCGATTTGACTGCTCTTGTGTCTCGTGACTCGATCTGCCTTAACACGTACCTTGTTGATTGTCCAAGGATCAAGTCAAAAACGTAATTCTATTTGGTGGGGGTGAGACCCTTTATATATGTGTGGAATACCTTGAATTAGATTAGGTTTAGGAGACTTGGTGGGCAAGTCTCAGAATTATAATGGACTTTGAAGTCTTAGGAAGTAGGAACTTGATTCTTTATCCTACGAGACCTCTTGGAAGCTGATCCACAAGGTTTTATACCTTTATTAGGACTTTCCTCAATATCTGATTTTTCCCATATTTATTAATTATGAAAATAATAAATATTCAGGGTTATCGGGCCTTCTTTGTTCCATCGGGCCTAATTAATGTGTTAACCTTCTTGGGCCTGATCAATGTGTTAATCTTCTTGGTCTGAAAGTCATACATATGGCCTTTTTTAATGGGCCTTATACATAATCCAAATCAAATATAATTAATGCAACATTTATGACATAATCAAGGTTTATATTATCCCTATCATTTTCCCCCCAACTTCTGGGAAATTATTTTAGATTTCGTTGAAATTAAGCTCATTTAATCCCTTACAGGGTATCGTTTTTAACGTAAAGTATGGAGGGACCTACACATTCACAATGATCTTTGCTTTTTCAAGGCTTCAGGATATTTATTGGGGCTTCACTATTATTTTCCTTACCTTATTCCTATTTTTAGAAATTTTCTGGCACTTTTGAGATTTTTTCCCTTATTTTCTGGGATTTTTTACCTTATTCACTATTATTTTTCCTCCCGCTATCCGGATAATAGGGGCTCTGAGAGGGCAGCTAATATCGTTTCAGCTTCCAAATGAGGTAACAACATTGAAATTCGTTCTTCTTATATGTCATTAATAGATATGATTAACAGTAGGGGGGTGAATATCCGTCTAATTCTCATTTAGATTCATTTGATTATTGTAATAAATGGTACAACATAGATGCTTTCAAAAAGCTTATTGCGGGGCTAAGATTTCCTTTTTATGAGCTCATTTACAACGTTCTCGCCCCCCCTTAGGATAGTTCCTGCTGGAGGTGGTGATCGCACATGCCACTGGAAGCCTGACACTTTATTTTTTATGCTGATGCCCTTATTGCGGGGCTAAGATTTCCTTTTCATGAGTTCATTCCTAGATTGTTAGCTAATCTACAAATTAATTCTTGCCAACTCCCCCTAATGCCTGGAGAAACATCCTTTATTTCATGGTTTTGTGTCTTAGAAGTGGTTTTCACCTCTCTGTAGTTGTGTTTAGGAAAATATTTTAGTGTTATAATAGTGCCCAAACATCTTGTGGCTGGGTTTACATTAGGCAAAGACCCAAATACCCACAAATTTTCAATAGCGCCTCTATTCCTGATAATAACCAACATTGGAGGGACAGTTTTGTCGTGCTTACATGGGAGAATGGGAAATGGGGCACACTTTTCAGATACTCCTTTGGGAAGGTCAGTGATGGTAGCCCCAAATCCATTCACTTGTCTCCCAAGGAAACTGCCATATATAACGATCTTATAAAGGATAATGGCGAAACTCTCTGATGGACTCTGTTAGAGGAGTTTTCTTTGATTCAAGTGGGACTTTCATCAGTCTCTGTGAAGGGTATTTTTCTTTCCTTCTCACTTTTTATTTTCTTTCATGCATTATTGACACCACTTATCCATGTTTTTCCTTTGTTTTTGCAGCGGTCGAGGAAATCAATAGTGAGAACTTGTCGGTTGTTGAGGAGACAACGAGAATGAAGAAAGCTCGGCTTGTGGGGTTGGATACCTGGGGCAAGTATACGGAGCCCAGCTTTAAAATATAAGGAGCCCATGGTGGAGGCTTCTCTTGGAGGAAATAAAACCCCAGCTGCTCCAGCTTCAGTTGCTTCTGGTGCTTTCCAGCCACTCTGGAGATTCCGTCGAGGGGACACCGTGGTTGGTTCCACGAAGCACTCGTGGGATTGGTCATATTACTCTGTGACCCTTAAGGAATTTACTGATATTGTGGCTGGTCCAGACCTGGAGAGGATAAAGCTCATAGGTGCCCAGTCTCTGACCTCGATAAACGTTTTCCCTTATTAAGTCTTTTCCTTTATACTTATAACCTTCTATTTGTATTGCATCTTATTTATCTTATCTTTTTATTATTTTGTTTCAGTCTAATGCTTATTTCCAAGCGGATGTTAGGTAAGCCGAATCCTGGAAGAAAGCCTCAGAAAACGCTGATAACGCCCTCAGGAGGCAGCAGAGAAAGTATGATGCGCTGGAAAAGAAGATGAAGCGTAATGAAGAGGAGATGGGGGAGGCCGATGCTGAGCTAGTCACCCTGAAGGCTAATAGGGATAGATTTATTGATTTCTACTTGGACACAGATGAGTTCGCTCAGATGATACGAGGTCGGGATGACACGGTATTTCGCGGGTTTTTCAGGACAGGTTGGGACATGGCTCTTGGAGCCGTGAACGATGCTTGCCCGGATGTTAACCCGGCGGACTACGTGTGTCCTGATGATGAGACACTTCTACAGAGGTTTCAGTACTCGTGTAGTTGTCTCTGATAATATCCCTCAGGACCAGCTTCTCCTCCTCCCGAGGCTCCTTCTCGATCTGTAGAGGATGATGTCGGCTCTTTTTCGGGTGAGACCGCTACTGCGGAGACCTCTGACGAGAGCGAGGGAGACAATGATATGGATACCGGAAACACCTCAGCTCCCTAGAGTTTTTATTGGCCCTGCGTGGCTTATTTATTTGCATTTTATTTATCTTTGAGACCATCTTATTTACAAAACTTTGTATCTTTTTATTCGTACTTAGTTTATTTATTGAGCTTCGCATGTTGCATAAACTTAATGTCTTATATCGAAATCTTTATGAACTTCATAAATTCTTGGGATTCATCCCTTACACCAGTTTTTGTAAAGCTAAAACTTAAAAGGATAGCTTTATAAAACTAAAACATGAAATCATAAGCAAGCAAAGCTCCAAGGTGCTTTTCAACCTACTTGCCCTTTTGACAGGTTAGAATCTTGTTCATCCATCTTACACATAATAGATTTTCAGGTTCTGCGCGTGCCAAGTCCTTGGTACTTCAAAACCATCCATAGTCTCCAGCTTCTAGGACCCTCTTCCTTGAACACTTTTGATCTTGTACTGGCCCTTCCCAATTTGGTGCGAGCTTTCCTTTCTGCCCTACACCGGAAGCTTCCACTTTCCTTAGAACCAAGTCACCTTGTTTGAAGAACCTTTCTTTCACCCTTAAGTTATAGTAAAAGGAGGCTTTTTTCTGATATTCCAAAATCTTGGCATGTGCCTCGTCTCGTACTTCATCAATATGATCCAGGGCTAGCCTTTGCCCTTCCTCATTTTCTTCAGCATTGAATGTTTGGATTCCGGGAGACGAGTGTGATATTTCCACAGGAACAACCGCTTCTTCTCCGTATGCCAACATAAAGGGCATTGCTCCGGTAGTGACTCTACAAGTAGTCCTGGTAAGCCCAAAGTATCGGGAGTATTTCATCCACCCAATTTTTCCTGGACTTTTCAATCCTCTTCTTCAGCCCATCTAGAATTATACGATTTGCCACTTTCGCTTGCCCGTTAGCTTGCGGATGAGCTACGGAGGTAAACCGTAACTCGATCTCATTCTCCTTGCAATACTTCTTGAACTCTTCATTGTTGAACTGTGTTCCATTATCAGTGATTAAGATACGGGGAATTTCATATCTACACATGATGTTTTCCCACAGGAATTGTGCAACTTGCTTGGTTGTGATTTTAGCTAACGGTTTAGCTTCAATCCACTTAGTAAAATAGTCTATAGCTACAATCAGAAACTTCCTTTGTGCTAGTGGCCATGGGAAAAGGTCCAAGAATATCCATTCCCCACATAGCAAACGGGATTGGGGAATTTATAGAAGTAAGCATTTCAGGAAGCTGCCTTACTACAGGGGCATGTTTCTGACAACGATCACAACTCTTCACGTATTCTTTGGCATCATTCATCATTTTTGGCCAATAGAAACCTAAGTAGTTAATTTTATGGGCTAAGGCCCTGCCCCCCAAGTGTTGGCCACAAATACCCTCGTGAACTTCTTCAAGAGCCATGTTAGGAATATATGTGCATTAGTTTGATGATATGTTTAACAAAACACTTAAGTAGAAGTTTAGTGTTTGCAGCCTCAACGGATAAGACCACTTTGGCTATCCGTTGATGGTGCAGCTTTACTTAGAAATAAGTCTAGTGTTGTAGCACATTTCAGTCTCTGTATTTAAGATATAATTCTTAGAAGTTGAGAGAAAATATAAGTCATGTTGACTACTAGAATATATACAAATAGGAAGGCCAATTGTAAATATTTCATGCCTTGTAATTTTGTATAAATGAAGTGGTATCAACGGATGTCTTAAAGACCTTCAACGGATAAGAAACAAAGCTTCAACGGATGTCTCTAAAGCTTCAACGGATAGAGCTTCAACTGCTAACACATCAACGGATAAAGCCATCAACGGATGAAGGCTTCAACGGATGTTCTGTTAAATAGCAGTTGATAAGTGGTAGTTGTAACAGCAGACAGAGGCACATGGGTTGACAGAGATAACTGAAATGTGGAAGCCTAATTTCAGGAACATCAGAAAAAGCAGTCGTTCTACTCTAGTACAAAGAGGCAATAGTCAACAAAGTACTTGAGTGATATGGAGAAGAAACAAGTAGAGAACTTATTTTATTATTGTATTTTTATCTTTGTCTTCACTTGTACACTTGGTGATATATAAACCAAGTAGCAGCTAGTAATTAGATAAGAATTTTTTCAGTGCTGTTTAGAAAAATCTTGAGAGAAAAATTATCTAGTTTGTACTAGGACGCAGCTGTGATCAACATCTTGGATCACAGATTTTCTAAAATACCATCTCTGGTGGAACAACAATCCACCAGAAAAGTTTTTAAGGTCTGTTGTGTTCTTTACATTAGTGCTTGAATATATATCTGTCTGTATTAGCTTAAAGCAAGTCACACACTTGTTTATCTTGAACACAAAGCCTTTAAAACTGCTCAAAACTTGAAAAAGTTTTGAGATTTACATTCAACCCCCCTTCTGTAAATCTCATTGTTAGTCCACTAGGAATAACAATTGGTATCAGAGCAAGCTCTTGACACACAAAAAGTTTAAAGATCTTGGAAACTAACAAAGATGAGTAAGAAGGATATTGGAGTAAAAATCCCAGTTCTTGACAAAGACAGTTATCACCATTGGAAGGTGAAAATGCACCTTCACCTACTCTCCCAAGATGAAGGTTATGTAAACTGCATTGAGAATGGTCCTCACATTCCCCACAAAGTAGCCACAGTTGCTACGGCCACAATTGTTGTTGGTCAATCCATTCCAAAACCTAGAGCAGAATGGACAATGGAAGACACAGAAGAAGTCCACAAGGATAAGAAGGCTATGAACATTTTGTTTAATGGTCTTGACAAGGATATGTTTGATAATGTGATAAATTGCACAACTGCCAAAGAGGTTTGGGACACAGTTCAGCTACTGTGTGAAGGTACAGAACAAGTAAAAGAAAACAAAATGCAGCTTCTCATTCAACAGTATGAGTATTTTCATTTTGAAGAAAATGAATCTTTAAATGACACATTCAATAGATTCCAAAAGCTGTTGAATGGACTGAAGCTGTATGGTAGAGTGTACCAGGTGAAGGATTCAAATCTTAAATTTTTAAGATCCTTGCCAAAGGAATGGAAACCCATGACTGTCTCTTTGAGAAACTCTCAAGATTATAAGGACTTCACTCTTGAAAGATTATATGGAATCTTGAAGACTTATGAACTAGAGCTGGAACAGGATGAGGTATTGGAGAAGGGAAGAAAGAAAGGAGGTTCAGTTGCCTTGGTAGCTGAAAATGAGAAAGAATGCAGACAAGAAACTGTGAGATCTACATCAAACTCCAAAGATGGCACAAGCAAATCAGAATCAAGCAAGGGTAAGGAGCAAGTTGCTGAGAATGAAGACAACTCCAGCCAAGATGACTCTGATGGTATTGATGAGCATCTTGCATTTCTGTCCAGGAGATTTGCAAAGATGAAATTTAGGAAAAACACTAGAGCCACTAAACCTCATAAGAACATGGTGGACAAATCCAAGTTCAAGTGTTTCAATTGTGGTATAAGTGGACACTTTGCAAATGAGTGCAGAAAGCCAACTTCTGAAAAGAAGAAATTTGACCAAGTAGATTACAAAAAGAAATATTTTGATCTGCTCAAGCAAAAGGAGAGGGCTTTCATTACTCAAGAAAAAGACTGGGCAGCTGATGGAGAAGAAGAGGATGAAGATGTGGAATATGTCAATTTGGCTCTCATGGCTGATTCTGAGGAAAATGAAGTTAGTTCATCAAGCAACCAGGTAATCACTACTGATTTAACACAGCTTACTAAAGAAGAGTGCAATGATGCTTTTAATGACATGTCTACTGAATTGTCTCTTAAATCTCTTGCTAAAGAAAATAGTAGGATTAAAGAGAACAATCTGTTTTTAAGTAATAGAAATGCTGTGTTAGAAGATAAGTTGATTGACCTAGAGAAAACTAAGCTACATTGTATATCTGTTGAAAATGAACTAGCTGAATCTGTTTAGAAAGTAGAAATACTTTCCAATTAATTAGAGAGAGAGCAAGAGGTGATTAAAGCCTGGAAGACATCTAGGGATGTTAGTGCTCAAATTTCCAAGGTCCAAGGAATTGAATCATTCTGTGAGACTGTCTGGGATAAAAACAAAAAGAAACTGGAATTAGTTGATGGGCTGTCAACGGATGTGGAATCAACGGATGATGAAAGTTATCCGTTGAAGGAAGAAAAGGAGCATCCGTTGAAGGTTCCTCAATTAAAACAGGCAGATGTTTCTAAAAGTGAAAATCTAAAGAAACTCAACAAAAAGTTTGGTTCAACTTCCAAGAACTTTGTCAAAGAAGAAGCAAGCACATCCAAAGATTTCAGTAAGGTGAATATAGGACACATGACCTTAGAACAGTTAAAGAATAGGCTCAAAGTGGTTGAGGATAAAAAGGAAACTAAAAGGAAATCTAATAGAAATGGGAAGGTAGGGGTTAACAAACATAACAATTACACACCTGATAAGTATGCTCCTAGAAAAAGCTGTGTGCATTGTAGTAGTGTTAATCATCTATCTGCTAATTATAAATCTATTAAAAAAACTCCCATACCTGTGCCCTCTTCCATGCCTAATATGTCTGCATCACCTCTGCATGCTATGCCTGTTATGTCTCAACAGAATCCTTATGCACATTTTGCAAACATGCCATATTTTAACAATCCTTATCTTGCTGCATTTAGTATGCCTCAAATGCCATACAATATGCCAATATGGAATAACATGCTTGCACAATCCATGCCTTATCAAATTCCAAATGTGCTAAATGATTCTGTGACTAACCCTACACCTCAACCAACTACATCTAAGATCAAGGTTGACTCAAAGTTACCTAAGTCTAAAGATGCAGGAGGAATGAAGTCTAGGAGAAAGGCTAACAGGAATGGACCCAAGGAAACTTGGGTACCAAAATCAACTTGATTGATTTTATGGTGTGCAGGGAAAAAGAAGAAATCTATGGTACTTGGACAGTGGCTGTTCAAGACACATGACAGGAGATTTCTCCCTGCTCACTGAGTTTAAGGAGAAAGCTGGCCCTAGCATAACCTTTGGAGATGACAGCAAAGGGTTTACTATGGGATATGGCTTGATTTCAACAGGGAATGTCATCATTGATGAAGTTGCATTAGTTGATGGTCTCAAGCACAACTTACTGAGCATCAGTCAACTATGTGATAGAGGGAATACAATTTCCTTCAATTCAGAAGCCTGTGTTGTCACCAGCAAGAAAGACAACAAAGTGGTTCTAACTGGAGTTAGAAAAGGGAATGTGTACTTAGCTGACTTCAACTCTACAGATGCAGAATCTATTACTTGTCTCTTCAGCAAAGCAAGTTCAGTTGAGAGTTGGCTATGGCACAAGAAGCTATCCCATTTGAATTTCAAGACAATGAATGATCTAGTCAAAAAGGACTTAGTTAGAGGAATTCCTCTAGTTGAATTCTCAAGGGATGGTTTGTGTGATGCTTGTCAGAAAGGCAAACAAAGGAAAGCATCATTCAAAAAGAAGCTTGAAACAACAATTGATGAACCATTACAGCTGCTGCATATGGATTTGGTTGGACCAGTCAATGTATTGTCAATTGCAAGAAAAAGATATTGCTTAGTGATTGTAGATGATTTCTCAAAGTTTTCATAGGTCTATTTTCTTGGATCAAAGGATGAAGCAAGTGAAATCATTATCAATCACATCAGGCAAGTCAATAATCATCCTGACTTGAAGGTTAGGAATATCAGGAGTGACAATGGAACTGAGTTCAAGAATTTGTCAATAAGGCTGTTCTGTGAAGAAAATGGAATCATGCATGAGTTCTCAGCTCCAAGAACACCTCAGCAAAATGGGGTAGTTGAAAGAAAGAACAGATCTTTGATTGAGGATGCCAGAACAATGCTTGAAGAATCAAAGTTACCAACATATTTCTGGGCTGAAGCTGTTAATTGTGCCTGCTACACTCAGAATATTTCTTTGATCAATCAAGCTAAAGGCATGACTCCTTATCAGTTGTTCAAGAGAAGAAAACCAACTCTAAACTTTCTTCATGTCTTTGGATGTAAATGCTTTATACTGAGGAATCAATCTGACCATAAAGGGAAGTTTGATGCAAAGGCTGATGAAGGGATATTTGTTGGTTACTCAGCTGGAAAATCTTATAGGGTCTACAATCTAAGAACCAACATTGTTATGGAATCTGTGCATGTTGTGTTTGATGATAAAAAGATTGATGGACTAACAGATGAGGGACACAATGAGAGACTCAAATTTGACAACATTGAGATATATTATGATGATAGTGAAGAAGAGATTGATGGAGATGACACTTCAAAAGGGATTCAAAATATGCCCTTGGATAATGCACAAAATTCTGCACCCGTTGATAGAGGCAATGCAGTATCCGTTGAAAGACATAGTACATCATCCGTTGAAGTACAAAATGAAGCATTCGTTGATCATAGTTCATCAACGGATAATCGATTTACATCATCAGTTGATAGAACTCCAAATTCCCTGCAAAGAACCAACAACTCAGGGGGAGTTTCAACTAATCAACACTCTGTCTCACATCATGACAATACTGAGGCCACCTCATCTAGAGCACATCTTCCACCTCAAAGGAAATGGACCAAGAATCATCCCTTTGAACTGATCATTGGTGATGCATCATCTAAAGTGCAAACAAGAAAAGCTACTCAAGATGAATGTCTGTATAGTAGTTTTCTATCTCAGGAGGAACCTAAGAAAGTGGAAGAAGCTTTATTGGATCTAGATTGGATATTAGCTATGCAGGAAGAGCTAAACCAATTTGAGAGAAACAAAGTTTGGAAGCTGGTACCCAAACCAAAGAACAAGAGTCCTATTGACACAAAATGGTTATTCAGAAACAAGATGGATGAAAATGGCATTGTCATAAGGAATAAAGCCAGATTGGTTGCTAAAGGCTATTCTCAACAAGAGGGAATAGATTTTGATGAAATATATGCTCCTGTTGCAAGACTTGAAGCCATCAGAATTTTTCTAGCCTATGCAGCCCATGCCAATTTCAAAGTCTATCAAATGGATGTCAAGAGTGCATTTCTAAATGGGAAATTGGAGGAAGAAGTCTATGTAAGTCAACCTCCAGGGTTTGAAGATCCAAATTTTCCAGACTATGTGTATTATCTGTTGAAAGCACTCTATGGACTGAAGCAAGCACCTAGAGCCTGGTATGAAACCCTATCAAAATTCCTTTTGGAGAATCACTTCACTAGGGTACTGTTGATAAAACTCTCTTCTTTAGGAATGTTAATGGCTCTAGTATACTTGTTCAAATTTATGTAGATGACATAATATTTGGTTCTAAAGATAATAAACTTTGCAAAAAGTTTGCTAAGCTAATGCAAAGTAATTATGAAATGAGCCTGATGGGAGAACTAACCTATTTTCTTGGTTTACAAGTTAAACAAGTTAGTGATGGAATTTTCATTAGTCAAACTAAATATATTCATGATCTTTTAAAGAAGTTTGACTTAATGGAATGTTCATCTGCAAAAACTCCCATGGCCACTGTCACCAAACTTGAATTAAATAAGACTGAAAGGTCTGTGGACATTACAAGTTATAGAGGCATGGTTGGTTCACTTTTATATTTAACTGCTAGCAGACCAGATATAATGTTTGCTACATATCTGTGTGCTAGATTTCAAGCTGATCCTAGGGAGTCTCACTTAATTGCTATCAAGAGGATTTTCAGATATCTCAAGGGTACACCAAATTTAGGTATTTAGTATCCTAGAGAATCTGGCTTTGATCTAATTGGTTATTCAGATGCAGACTATGCAGGTTGCAAAATAGACAGGAAAAGTACAACAGGCTCCTGCCAATTCCTGGGAAACAAGCTTGTATCATGGTTTAGCAAAAAGCAAAATTCAGTCTCTACTTCTACAGCTGAGGCTGAATACATTGCTGCTGGAAGTTGCTGCTCTCAAGTGTTATGGATGAGGAATCAACTCCTTGATTATGGACTTCATGTTGACAAAATTCCTATCTTTTGTGACAACACAAGTGCCATAGCCATAACAGAGAATCATGTGCAGCACTCAAGGACCAAGCACATTGATATCAAGTACCACTTCATCAGGGAGCATGTCATGAATGGTACAGTGGAACTACATTTTGTTCCAAGTGAACAACAAATTGCAGACATATTTACCAAGCCACTTGATGAATCAACATTCACAAGATTGGTAAGTGAGCTAGGTATGCTTAATTACTCATAAAATTTATGTCCTTATTGCAATTTGAGTTGAAGCCTGAAATGTATTAGTTGCTAGAACAAATTTGACTTCTTAACAAAGATTATTCCATCAACGAATATTTCCTATCCGTTGAAAGTCAAAATTGTTCTGTCAATGGATGTTCATTATCCGTTGAAAGACATATACATTTCTGGAATTTTTATCCGTCAACGGATAAAACTGAAGTACCTTTCAACGGATGACAGTTTACTTTATCCGTTGAAATGTCGCATCAGTCGATTCAGGTGTTTCACAGTCGTTGATTCTATTTTCTTAACCGTTGATACTCATACATACAGTTGTATGTATTTGTTTTGAAGGTAGTTTTTAGAATACTTACAGTTTATTCTTAAACGGCTGAAATTCACTAACATATATTTATTGTTTAATCTTTTATTTATGCTTTTTAATTTGAGAAAGTATATAAGCCCTTCTGATTTTTCATTTTTACTTTACGCTTTCTTGAAATTTCAAAGCTTTTACCATTTTCTCTCTGCAAATCCTTCAAGTTATTCTCTGCAACTTCTACTTACAACAATGGCACCAGTAGTAAAAATTATGTCTCAATCTGGGTTCATCTATGAGAAGAACAATTTCATAGCTTTGGTAGCAAAGAATGAAGCCCACTCAGATTATCACAAAATGATGGACTTCATCAAAAACTGTAAACTTAGCTATGCAATGCTGGAAGCTCCAACGATTTACTGTGAAGTAGTTGAGGAGATTTGGACAACTGCTGAGTTCAACTCCATAGATATGACCATCTCTTTCACTCTCAAAGGTAAAAATCACTGTGTTAACTGTGATGACTTACTAGCATGTTTTAAATTGCCTGAGAACAATGTCATGACACCACACACTGATAATGATGTATCCAGCATGTTAGATTCCATAGGTTATTCTCTTAACTCTGCTAGTTTAGGGAGTATTAAAAGAAAAGGCCTTAGGAAAGAATGGAGTTTTCTTGGGGATGCCTTTATCAAGGTTTTCTCTGGGAAAATTAGTAATTTTGATGCCATAACTTCATCTCTTGTTAATATGCTCTATATGCTTGTTTCTGATAGGTATTTTAACTTTAGCAATTATGTTATGCTAGAATTGGGTACTAGATTAGGTAACAAAGCTAATAGACCTAATAACATCTATTATGCTAGATTCTTTATGTTATTGGCTAACCATGTTGCTGAAGGTTTGGTCATAACCAATGAGAATAACAAACTCAAGTGCTGGGCATAAGAGAAAAGAGTTCTTGCAGATTTATTGAGAATGGATCTCAACAACAGTGTACCATTGGTATATTTACCAATCATGGATGCACCTCAGGTAAGTGAGGTAATTGTCTCTACAACTCCTACTTCTTCCAACCCCTCTATTTCTTTATCTTCTAGTGTGCCCATGGAATCTGTGACAATGCCCCAACAGATTCCTACCAAGGTCACCAAAACTAAACTTTCAAAATCAAAGACAAAGAAAACCACCTCTGTTGTTTCTCAAAAGACAATAGTTGTAACACCTACCCTTAACCCTGAGGGGAGTGAACAGGGTGTGAGTGGTGAGGGGAGGGGTGAACATCAAAGAAACCCCCAGGATAAGGAAGGAGAGTTAAGTGCTTCCCAAGCTAGCCAAGTCACAGTTTCTCAAAAAGCTATGGTGGTTGAAAAGGTCTCTAGCATATCCCTAGCTGCATCCTCCCAAAAGGATGTAACTATTAAAAATAGTTCCCAACCAGGAACACAGAACAAACGAGGGAGGGACACTGAAGCCAAACACTCGCCAATAAAAGCTTTTATTAGAAGAAAGAGGGCTAGAACCCAATCTTCTACACAGGGTGCACACACTGCACAGATACATCCATCTGTATCTATGCCTTCTCAAACTCAGTTTGATGTGGCTCCAACAAATATGGAGTCACAGCCCCATTCTCTCACAATTCACACACATCAATCACCACACACTTCATCACCATCTCTGGATGTAGATATGTTATTCCCATCAATTCCTGATTCTCCCTCTTTACAACTCAGGGAGGAGCCCCACTCAAATACAGGTGATCATCATCTTTTAGATGATTTGTTGGATCACCCGCGAATTCTTTCAGATGTAATTGAAGGATCTGTGTCACCAAAACTCAAATCAATCCACACAGATTCAACAGTTATATCACTTTCAATTTCCACTTCTTTTCCTTCTTCAACGGGTATCACTCATCCGTTGACAAGTGGTTGTTCTTCAACGGATAAGCTTAACAACAGTTATCCGTTGATACCATCAGTGTCACCTTCAACGGCTATTCCATATCCATTGATAGTCTCTACACACTCAACTGAAACAATTCCAAGTGTAGAAGACATGATTACTGTACAATCACTTTTAGGACTGAGGGAAGGGAGTGACAATTTGAGTGAGAGGCTGGGTTGCTCCCAGGCAAAAGGAGAGATTGAGATCTCAAATAAGCATGCTATTTCTTCCAGCATGGCAAAAGTAAGTGAGAGGAGTACCACCTTAGTAGGTGAAGGTGAGGGTGTGAGGAGTGTGAGCCAGGGGGAGCCCCTAATGCAAGAATATACAGAAAAAGAGAGAAAGGCAGGTACAGCAGATATAAGGGTGGATCCAGCCATTGCGAGTGAGTCAATGATTGTGGATGATGCTGAAAAGGAAAGACAATTTCAGCAACTTTACAAAGCTGTAATTGATAACATTTCCTTGGATGCTGACACTTTTACTCATCCTGTGTCAGCCTATCAGTTGTTGGCTGCTCAGGGCAATGAGGAGGCAGAAAAGACACTACATCTAGTACATACAACAGAATCTCTTCAAAGGGATAAAGCTGCTATTAACAAGATGCCTTCTACAGCTGGTGAGTCATCTGAGGAATTTGGAGTAAATTCTGATGATGATGACTCTGTTTCTTTTGATGGAAGCATGAACTTAGGGGGAGATGAAGGCCCTAGTTCTATTCCAAATTTACCTGAATGGGCCTTGACAAAGGAGTCTACATCAGGGCAATTCAATGTCTCCTTAGTCAAACAAATCAGTACTATCCAACAGGCCATTCAGAAAACTTCACATGCTGGTACCAAGGCAATCCTTACAGCTCACCTGGACTCACTGCATCTCATGAAGTTGCAGCAAGTAAGACAAAATCTGAGTGTGGATGAACTCAAGAAGGATATTGCTGACTTGAAATCCTACAATTCTGAAAAATTGGATTCAGTCATGCCCTATGGTACAATGAAGGACTTATTGTTGAGATTAAAAAAGGATTCAAATACTGAAAAGAGGTTGGCTAAGTTAGAAGACAGAGTCCAAGTTATTGAAAATTCTGTGGCCAGCATTCTTCACAACCAACAATCTCAAACAAGTCTACTTATGCAGCTGGTAAAGGCACAAGGCTTGACCCCTCTCCTTGATGATAACAAAAAGGGGGAGAGAAAAAGGGAAGGGGAAGGAGAGCCATCTACAAAAATCCAGATATCTAAAGTGCTAGTTCCTGCCATCACTACTTCTCCAATTATGCAAATCAAAGGAAAGCCTGATGGAATTGACCTAATCCAGCTAGCAGCAGCTGAAATTCAAGTGAAAGAGCAAAGGAGGAGAATTGATGAAAGGGTGCAACAAGTGTTTGGCTCAACACAAGATAAATCAATATCTGTGAAATATAGCACAAAGGTTGAACCAATCATTATGGAGCACAAGCCAGAAAGGAGGAATAAGGTTGGAGAGACTTCTTTTAAGAATCTAAAACCTATGGTTCTCAAGCCCAACACTAGATCCAGCAAGGACTCCACAAAGAACCCCCTAGACTTTACTCAGATGAAAGAAGTGGACTTTCCTCTTCCAAAGCCTGATGAAGACAAAGTTTTGGGTGCTAACATCATAAAGTACAAGGAGACCAAGGACATAGTTGAAAGAATGAAAATGGCCATTATCTTTAGAGAGGGATAGAGTATCTGTGTGATGCAAGGACATCCCAAATTTCCAAAGGCCAAGAGGGAAGAAACCAAAAGGTTGAAGAAAGAAGCTGAAAAACTCAAGGCTGACAAAAGAGCACAAGCAAAGCTTGAACAATAGCTAAAGTCAAGTCAAGTTGAAGGAGAGAAAGGAATTGAAGTCAGGGGTGAAGACAAGATTGCAAACCTAGATGAGGTTTTTGGGAGTATATTTGGTGAGAGTATGGAGGAAAGAGAGGAATGGCATAAGGGAAACAGAAGAAAGGCCAAGGCACATAGAAGGAGTGAAGATAACACTGAAGAAACTAAATCAATATCTAAACCACTACCTTCCATACCTGAACCTTGTGTTGCTGATCCCACTATAAACATCCATGGTGAACTAATCATCCCAAAAGAGGAACTCATTGATTGGGACACCATCAAATTGCCTACCTTTTTAACCACTCTTCCACTACCAAAGAAACAGAAAAGAAAATCCAAATCAACACCTTCCCTAACCTCTAAGAAATTCACTCAAAAACAAAAACCTAAGCCTAAGCCACCCATTTCTAAAGATGATTATGTTCACATCTGTGACATAATAGAAATTTCAGACATTGAACTCTATCTGGATGAGCTGGAGGATGTAAGAGGAATAGCTGCCTACAGACAGCTACCAGAGAGATTGGTGTTCAGATACAAAGGAGCTGGGGAAAGAACATGGCCTCTCTACAGGATTCTGAATGAAGGCTACTCTACCTTGATCAGAGTCTTTTCAGCCATACAAAAGGATTCTGGCTTTACCAGGACTGCCAAGACTGAAATTCTCAACAAGATTGCCAACATAAGGAAAACTTGGAGGGAGCCCAATGCTTTGCCCAGAACTTTACTTATTCAAGAAAGGGGAATTACAATCCACAAATCACCTCATTGGTTGATGGAATTTAGAGATGATAAAGGAGTCAGAAGATTTTTCAGACTTGAAGACCAACTCAAGATTGCCAGCAATGAAACTCTCAAGGAAATGCAATCTAAGTTGGATATCAGTAATGAAGATGAAGCTGAATTCTACAGACAACTCCAACTCCAAATTGAGGAAAATGACAAAGGGCTAGGAAAGAAAACAAGGGAACAAAGAAGAAAAAGATGATTTGCTCAGACTAAAGGAGCACCCTTGGAAATTCTGTAAATCTTCAATTACTTCCTAGTACATACACTTTTGCAGCACTTTTAAATTTCTACTTAGTTTCAATTCATATATTTGTTAAGTGTTTTGTTATCATCAAGTTAACCCTGAATTTATGTCTACAATTCTTATAGACATAAATAGGGGGAGATTGTTAGGAATATATGTGCATTAGTTTGATGATATGTTTAACAAAACACTTAAGTAGAAGTTTAGTGTTTGCAGCCTCAACGGATAAGACCACTTTGGCTATCCGTTGATGGTGCAGCTTTACTTAGAAATAAGTCTAGTGTTGTAGCACATTTCAGTCTCTGTATTTAAGATATAATTCTTAGAAGTTGAGAGAAAATATAAGTCATGTTGACTACTAGAAGATATACAAATAGGAAGGCCAATTGTAAATATTTCATGCCTTGTAATTTTGTATAAATGAAGTGGTATCAACGGATGTCTTAAAGACCTTCAACGGATGAGAAACAAAGCTTCAACGGATGTCTCTAAAGCTTCAACGGATAGAGCTTCAACTGCTAACACATCAACGGATAAAGCCATCACGGATGAAGGCTTCAACGGATGTTCTGTTAAATAGCAGTTGATAAGTGGTAGTTGTAACAGCAGACAGAGGCACATGGGTTGACAGAGATAACTGAAATATGGAAGCCTAATTTCAGGAACATCAGAAAAAGCAGCCGTTCTACTCTAGTACAAAGAGGCAATAGTCAACAAAGTACTTGAGTGATATGGAGAAGAAACAAGTGGAGAACTTATTTTATTATTGTATTTTTATCTTTGTCTTCACTTGTACACTTGGTGATATATAAACCAAGTAGCAGCTAGTAATTAGATAAGAATTTTTTCAGTGCTATTTAGAAAAATCTTGAGAGAAAAATTATCTAGTTTGTAATAGGACGCAGCTGTGATCAACATCTTGGATCACAGATTTTCTAAAATACCATCTCTGGTGGAACAACAATCCACCAGAAAAGTTTTTAAGGTCTGTTGTGTTCTTTACATTAGTGCTTGAATATATATATGTCTGTATTAGCTTAAAGCAATTCACACACTTGTTTATCTTGAACACAAAGCCTTTAAAACTGCTCAAAACTTGAAAAAGTTTTGAGATTTACATTCAACCCCCCTTCTGTAAATCTCATTATTAGTCCACTAGGAATAACAAGCCAGACGAGCCTCGTCAGGCCTAAGACATCTTAAGTAAGGCATCACGTAAGATATCTTATACAGAATGCCATCAATTAAGGAGTACCTAGTGCTTACATGGTGTAACACCCCCAAATATGGGGTCAGGAATCTGGGTCGTCACGTAATCCTTCAATCATGTATAACCTGTATTAACTCATTAATCAATTAATTCCGTATCATAGACCCCCAATCTCACACACTCACAAGTTATAGCCTTAGAAACGAAGTACAACAAGTATCATCTACTATTAAAACTCACATGTACTTTACAGGATCTCAAACAATTATTTGTAACCTCTACATGAAGTTACAATAATTACGACCGATATCTTATACCTATCTGATACTCTGGCCCACCTGAAACAAAGCTGCCAGGGATTCTCCCCATGAATGCAAGCGACTAAGTCCCACACCGGCATATTGGTTATCTGTTATGTTGTGACATTTAAAAGAAAGCAAGAGTTAGCAATAATGCTCAGCCATAATAATGGACATTATGAAAAGACTATTAAAGGAAATTATATTAATCCGTATAAGCATATGTACTTATTCAAGTAGTTTTCTTGGTGATACACACCTCATTTCAAAACAATATTTTTGATTGACTTATCAATCTGCAAATACCTTAATGGTAAACTCAGTGTCTATGCTTGGGTTACGGTATTGCATCTCAATTCCAATTGGAAGAATAGGACCTTCATCGGAGCCCCCGAGATATGATGATCAGTCGTATAACGGTAAACTTTTCTACATATAGATGGATGACTTCCATACGCCCGGTCGTCACCCTAGCGGCATTCGGGCTATATATGCTTCCCCATTCATCCCAGGTTTATTTTGCATACTTCGTATGTCCCTCAGTACATATGGTACCTTCTCATACGAAAAATTTATATAGCAGTCTCCCTGGTCCATGAAGTACTGGATCTCTACCCCTCCTATGTCCATTTTAAGAATCCTATCATATACATGGAATCATCGAACTATATCGAAGTTCCCCAAGCGTTTTGCTTGTTGATAGGCACAACTCGTCTCTTATGTATATATATATATATATGTACTTCCAAGAATTTTCGGAGGAAGTACTAAGGATGTGGGTTGACCATTGTCAACAGATAAGGGGGTTTCTTTTGAAACTATGTTTAAATATTTAAAATAAGTCGAGATATATTTATCGACGTTCTGAAAGTATTCAAATGATTTTCTAAAATCCAGGAGTATTTTTGAATAGATTTTATGATTTTTAAATCATATTAATTCATTAAATAAATAAATAATAATTAAATAATAATTTTTAAATAATTAGACCTCAAATGATTATGTTTTTAAAGAATATTTGAAATAATATTCCCCAACTAATTTATTTTTAAATAATTAAAGTAATCTTTAATAATATAATCAGTCGAATTTGAAATAAATAATCGTTGGAGAATACTTCTCCTATATTAAATGAATATCCGAAATAATATTCATTGTTCGAGTGATTAAATATGGTTGAGGGAATACGATTTTTGGAAATCATTTTAAATAAATTTGAGGTATTTAATACTTCGCAAATGGACATCGAGTCCCTTGGAATAAAATAAATACGGATTTTGATCGTCCAAAACATCTCCAAGATGATTCTCGGGTTTATACTTTATATAAACTGACCACTCTCGGTCTTACGACTTATACATCACGCTCTACTATAGAGTTAATATTCTTAAATAAAACACCTCCAGAATACTTTCGGGTTTTCATCAAATTATACTGACCGATCCTCGGTCTAAAATCTACTCTTCATATTTACAACGCTACTCTCTAGCGTTATCGATTGAAATTCGGTAATCTTCATATACCAAGATCATTAATATATCGTACAATATTATATATCAAAATTTGTAAAATATCAATACTACATCATGTATATATCACAATTATTTGAAAAACAAACACAACACAACAGTTTTAAAGAGGTAGGGTTTGAAAACTTGCCTGAAGTCCAAGATACGTTTCCCGACTTACTCTCGTTTCGGGTTTTCTAATAAACAAATATCATAATCTTAATCAGTATTCCTAATCCCATCACCAACTCATAATTCTAATAAGTTCAATACTTCATAATTTTCAATATCCGACCGACTCGAAATAAGCATCAATCCTTGGTCGAAACGGACGGTCAAAGTGGTCTTCTAGAGTTGACTTTAACGAATATTACTATTACACGACTCGCACTCTAACATTTTTAATAAATTGTAAAATTAATATTTTAATATGAAACCACCTCGAGGAGCTTCTTAAGTTCTTTTAATATCTATCATAAAAGTTTCATTTTGATAAAATGAATTTAATTAGGTGAAAAGCATTTCAAAAGTTCGGTCAACTACGGAGTTTTACTATTCAAACCTTTTTCACTAAAATATCGATATCTCTCAAACCGTTAACTCAATTGACCCACCGTTTTTGCGTGTGCGATCTAGACAAACTTTAGAACACATTATTTGAAAATGGTTTTCTGGTAACAGGGGTGAAAATCCCGAAGTAGCAGTTTCTAACAGGGGGTTATTTTTTATGTTTTTACTCCGCGCGACCTCGACTCCGACATTTTTATAAAATTGACATATCAATATTTTTATTTGAAATATTTATGGGATTTAATAAACTCTATTTATTACTCTATTTTAAATTTTTATGATTTTTAAATATTTTTAAGTCGATCATTTCTATTTACAAAGTTCGTAATTTATAGCAGTTTTTGTCGCGTAAATCACTTATACTAAAACGGTCATAACTTTTGATCCGTAAATTGAAATCAAGCGATTCAAGTGCCTAAAAGATCCTCATAATATTTTATATCATAATCAAGTCTCACTTTTCAATAAAATACATTTTATACATTCGGGAACTTCTGCAAAAACTTAAGTTGAGTTTTGTTCATTTTAACGAGGTTTCAAAAACTTAAATCTTTGCATGTCTTATCTAGCTTCCTAGGCTTCCAAGCTAATCTATCTAGTGTAGGTTCTAGTTTTACTATTCCTAGCTTGTAGGTCATCATGCTTATCTAGTTTAGGTTACTATTTGGTAACTTAACCATGGTTAGTTTCTTACCATAGTTAACTAGTTTAATTAGCTTAGTTCGATACGTTTATTTATTCGTTTACGCATTCGCTCGGTCGCTTATTCATTTTCGTAATAAATTCTCATGAACGATTCGCGGTATAAATCATTTCTTATACGTTCTTTATGTTTTGAAGTATCGTTCTTAGGATTTGAATTTGTAGGATTTTAAATTTGTAATTATATTGTGATTCCAGTAATCCTTGATGGTTCGTAGATATGGTCATTTTTCAAAGTTCATTTTCTTCGAAAACTAATAGCATTTACATACACTTATTTGGTATGTATAATCACAATATCAACTCAGAATCTTAAATTAAAAACTCGTATATGGTGTGGTTGTAAAAGTTTTTATTAAACCGCAATGTTACTATTCATAAAGGTCTTTTACCCAATGTCAGAAATTTGGGTTCTTACAGTATCCCCCCTTAAAAGGATTCCATCCCGGAACCAGTTTAGAAATAGGCGGGGATACGCTTCTCACATGACCACCTCGAGTTCTCACGTTGACTTCGCAGTATTGGATCTCTTCATAAAATTTCCACTCATCCGTCAAATATATTTCCAGGTACTCGTTCTTGTAGACCTATGACCTCTACACGTGACTCCACATACGCTAAGTCTGGCTGCAAGTTTATTAGCTCGTTTCCAATCATATGTTTGGCGTTGACGGTTAAATTTCCTAACCTCGATTCATGGTACTCGTTATAAAATTGGTGACCGTTTGACGATGGTGCTAATTTATAAGTCAACTTTCTTAGTCCTTTAATTCTTCAATCGGTCGAATTAACCTTGGGTTCAACATTTCTTTCCCTTTCGAATCTCATCACTCCCTCCCTAGGAGGCACTTTCAACAATACTTGGTCTGTTACTTCATACTTTTCATCTTTATAGTTCTAGTCCGCATATCTCTATTGTTCATCCTGGGCTTCCACTAGCCGGGTTCTGATAAGTTATAGGAATTCCTTTGGTTTGTTGACTCAACTATGGTCGAGTATCCTCC
Source organism: Apium graveolens (assembly GCF_009905375.1). Lineage (NCBI taxonomy): Eukaryota > Viridiplantae > Streptophyta > Magnoliopsida > Apiales > Apiaceae > Apium > Apium graveolens. Next base: position 3,618,996 of record NC_133653.1, read on the forward strand.
GCTTACCAATTTCTTCCCAGCCTAAGAGATAATGATTTTTTCTTCTGTACAAAGCTTTATAGACGTTCCAATACCCGCATGATAACTCGTTATTGTCGGTAATTCGATTAATGTCAATTGGTCACTTTATCTTCCTTAAAAATCTATAATATGGACTATTAGTGCATCTTCTAGTGTTTGAAACGGTCCTTCAACTTATTCATTTTCCCTTCCGTCACTCTTACTAGTGCTAGAGTTTCGTTCCTTAATATTTGCTCATTTCGGCGCATCATCTCTGTCAATTATTTTATGTAAGAAGTTCTCGTCGCATTTTTACACATTTAGCGTCAGATTTAACATTTCTTCTTATAGTAATGTAAGGCACATTATCGTCCTATTGCCATCTTGAAGGAAGCACCATTTCATATGCAATTGATTGACACGTTTTAGAATCATGGAACACTCAGCTTCCATCATCAATCGGACTTCTTTAATCATTCCCCGTATAATATCTATAGTACTACGATACCTTCTAGGTCATACTTGTTATTCTCGCTAGCGCCTTAGACGTATTCGCGTTTATTGGTACTTGCTACCAGTGGCCTTTATAGGGCGTGTACGATCTTCTTTCCTTCTATCAGTTCTGATAATGACATCCTTCATTCTTCCATGTTGTCCTTCGTAAGGGATGTCGGCGACTATTTTCCTCGCGTGGTAAGTACATTTACACGAATTTTCTGTCAACGATAGGCGATTCCCCTAACCGTTCCAAATAAAAGGTAAGTCGCTAAACGTATCTTCAATGGTCAGGATAGTCCTATCATTCTACTTGTCGATTTGAGAACTCTAAGGTGTGCCTCTGTTCGTCCCTTCTCGCGAAATATCTTGGGAAATAATCCAGTTGTTAAATTAATCTTGGGTCCTTGTGTGGCACGATATCACGGGGTCTCTCTATTACCAATTATCTATTCCGCGTTCATAACAATTTTATAGAGCGGAGATCTATCATTTGCATAATAAAATAAGCGATCTTATTTAACCTATTACTAAAAATCCTAAAATAGCACGACGGCTTACTTGGTTCTTGATAATCCTCCTCCAGAATTTATTATAATAAACTCTTACTCCCATTTGGGTCATCTACAAGTCGCAATCGCCAAAATTTTAATCATCGCCTTTCCGTTTTCATTTTTAACCATGTCGAATACTTACTTACCTACTCAATGACATCCCTTTTCATATTCGGTCATGACTAACATCCTTTCAAGTTTCTAAGCATCATTAAGCCTTTCAGTTACAAAATAAAGGGTTCTATTCACCTTGTCTCAACTTGAAAATTCATTCATGCGATCTTTCACATCAGTTGTTCTGTCCTCAATATATCTTTTCCTACTTAAAGTGTCGACCACCGCATTGGTCTTTCCTTGATGATAATAGATTTCTCAATTATAACTCATGATCAATTTTGACTATAGCCTCTACCTCGTGTTCAGTGTAAAAACAATCCAAATTTTCCTCATAAGTTAAACACTTTGCCCCTTTCAGTGTAAACCATATCGCGATTATTCTAGATTATTATTAGAACACCTTATGTCACGGTCCTTAATCCGCATAGACATATCATTATACTTCACACTAAATCCTGTTTTTATCGTCGAGCATTGCTAACACGGGGTTGTTACTAATCTTACCTTCACTTTTTGAAAATCCTATTCCGCGAATTCATATGTGTTTGGTCTTTCCCGAATTCATTAGTACATATCCCGATAATGGTTCATAGAAGCGTACCTTATTAATCACGTCGTTATCTCTATTATCGTTCTTCTATAAACATGTTAAATATCTGTTAGGTCACACGACACTGTAGAAGGGGGATTGAATATAGTGTTTAATACAATCAAATCAATTTAGAACACAAGTAACAGAAAATAGATGTATTCGATAAACTCTGTTACAATGGAACTGTTCCCTCTCAGTGATGAATAAATATCACGAGAGCTGCTAGGTTACAATGTATGATCTTCTCGATGATCGTAACACATATAGTGTAAACCTATGTATGTGTTTATATAGACACATAGTTACAAGATAACTTCTAATTGATATGGAATATAATTTTGTCTCCTAAAATATATCAATCAGATATCTTATATAATTCTTCTAGTCCTCCAACTCTTTCCATGCATATCTTCTTCTGTATTAGTCTCGATCTTCTACTGTTAATCAGCTTCCTTCCTTAACTGTTAGTCCTCCAGTACTTAAGTTCTGATATCCATGTTCTGATATTATCTTCTGATAATCTAAGTCCTGATATCCTTAAGTTCTGACTTCCGGTAAGTCCTAATTCCAGTAAGAACTGATATTTCCTATTTGTTAAGATCTGAGAACTAAACATGAAACATATTAGACATGACATCTCAAATATATCCAACAATCTCCCCCAACTTGTAAATTATTCAAGAATATATAAGTTAATAGATTTGATGATGTCAAAAACATTTAAGTTTAAATGCAATAAGAGTTTAATAAGACTATCAATTACAACTTACAGAGCATCCAGCTTTACCAACATCATTGGATCAATCTGAATCCATAATGATTCTTAACAAAATCTTTTACCAGATTTTTTTCAGCTTTCTTCAGAACTTCAACTAACTGTGCTTTGACCTGCATCAGTTCTTCTTTACTATCACCAATTTGATAAATGGCTATTCTGAGAGCTTGAATGGATGTTCTATCAAGTCCATCACCAAGTCTATTAACTTTAGGATGTGAAGAGTTTTCATTATAACATAAGCATCTTCCTTTCAGAATAACTTCCACCTTAGCAGAATTCTTCAGCATAGGAATTTCTCTTTCATCATCTTCAGTAATCATTGGACTGTACTGAGAAGTCTTTGTACCAGAGATTCTGAGTAGATCTCTTATATCCTTCAAAATATATTCTGACCATCTTCTTGTAACATCAGACTTTACTTCCAGAAGATAGTGAATATGTTGAAGTTCTCTGACAGACTTCTTTAGCACGTCAGTATCAACTAGTCTATAAGTCCTTCCATCTTTGAGAAATAAAATCAATTTCTCCTTTAGATTCTCTTTATCATGAGCATCTATAACAATTTGAGCAAACAACACTTTGTCAAGGTGCTTTTGTTTAATTTGTTCATATGGTTTGTCTGTCAACATGAAAGGATCTCTTAGAGTAACTTCTACTCCTGTTTGAATTTTCTCTTCATCAGAACCTAATCCAGATCTATCTCTAGGTTGTTTGGCTCTCAACCCAAATGTAGCGAGTTGATTAATCATAAGATTGGATTTTGGTTCAACTGGAGTAGCTTTCTTCCATAACAGCTTCTTCTTATCACCAATTGTCATTTTCTTCAAATCAACTTGAGCAATGTCAGTAGTTGATGTCTTGATAGCTTGATCAGAATATGCTGTTTCTTCTGTAACTTGCTGTCCTTTATTCTGAACAACTTGAGCAGTGTCAGAGGTTGTTTTAGATTCTTCATTAATCTTTCTTCTTTTCAGAATTTGAACAGTTTCATCTTCAACAAGATTATCATCATTGACTTGAACCATTTTGCACACTGGTTTCATCAGAACTTGAGGAGTTTTCATCTTCAGTGGCTTGTTTGGTTCATCAACTTTTCTTTTCCCTTTGTCTTTGGGATCACTCTCAGTCTGTGATCTAGTATTGAACTTTGAATCTTCAGGATTTGACTTTTCCTTGATCACAATGCCTTTTTCCTTGGGCCTTGGAGGTTTCTTTGCATCATAAGCTTTAGACTTAAGATTTGTCTTCTCAATTGCAAATCTAGCTTCTTCCTCCTTGAGAGCTTTTAAATCCATTCCTGGATTGTGTTTCAGAAACAATCTTCTTGCTATAGATTCCTGACAGTTTACTAAAGTAACTAGCATCTCTTATTGTACACTGTGTAAACCAGTAGTTAACTATGATATAAAGTTAACACTGGTCCTTTGTTAGATGTAATAATTTTAGATCAGAAATCTTGTATTCTCTCAAGGAAGAAGCTAAGCTCTTTATTAACAAAGAGCCTAGAAATTTTGTAGCAAAACATTCTCAATTTTAATATAAAATTAAGTGAGTTTTGAAAGATCTGTGTTCACTATTATTGCTTGCTTAAATTCAGTTGTAATACATATCACTGCAAGATTTACAATTACTTTGTTCAAACGATAAATAATTCAAGAAAAGCATAAAAACATAAAAACACATATAGGGGTGAGAACTGTGAAATAAAGAAATGCAGAGAATATAATTCATTTGTATGGAAATCTTCTTAATCGAATTTAAAATGATAGTCACTACAGAAGGAAAGTAAATAAGCTATTATCAACTAAAACGACCTAAAAACCAGGGACCGCATTCTGGTTTATCTCCAAACTATACTCCTAAACAAATACAACAACCACAAAAAAGTCTATGCTTCAACGTTCACAAAATAAGCACGTTGATTATTCTGAAATAAACAAAACAAGATAAAGAACGAAATATATTTAGATTAAAATTAATCCCAACATACTACCCTGTAATCTAAACGCCATTTAGTTTCTTAACTCCCAACAGGTCTCTCATTTTCTCGAATTTTGCAGCTGCCATTGCCTTTGTCACAATGTCAACACGCTGTTCATTTGTACTAACATGCCTTATGATGATCAAACCCTTTTCAACACAATCACGTATGAAGTGATATCTCAAGTCAATATATTTACTTCTCCCATAAAATACAGGAATCTGAGAAAGATCAACAGCTGATCTGTTATCAATATACAATATGACTGGACCAGGTATTATATCCGCAATACAACTCATAACTCACTGGAGCCAGATAGCTTGGCACGCAGCGGCGGTAGCATCCATGAACTCCGCCTCGCACGATGATAAGGCGACACAACGCTGTTTCTGAGAAACCCAAGTAACCAGGTTTTCGTCGAGATAAAATGCCATCCCTCTTGTACTCTTCCTGTCATCCAAACTTCCTGCCAAATCGTTGTCTGAGAACCCCGTTAAAATGTAGTTTCCCTTTCCTTTCGTATACATCAGGCCGTAGTGCATCGTTTCATTTACGTAGCGACAGATTCGCTTAACTGCGTTCAAGTGCAGCTCGGTTGGTCTCTCCATGTACCGACTAACTATCCCAACTGCAAATGCGATGTCTGGGCGTGTGTGCACCAGGTATCGCAACCCACCAACCATGCTTTTATATTGAGTGGAATTCACAGCTTTGCCAGTTTTATCAGCATGAATCTGTAGATTTGGATCCATGGGGAACTTAACTGTATTGCACATCGGCCAGACCTGTCTTCTCGAGCACTTTCGTAGCATAGCCTGATTGTTTTATTTCAATGAAGCCATCACTTTGAGTCACCTCCAAATCTTGATAATAAGACAATTTTACGAGGTCAGACATATCAAACTCTCTACTCATATCCCCCTTGAATTTGATAATGTCTGGCATGCTAGTACCAGTGATGATTAAATAATCGACCGTAAACTCCAACAACTAGGGAATTAGCTCCATATTTCTTTATGTTGACGGCGTGTTCGAAAGGACACTTGATAAAACCCAGCTACAAGAGGTACTGGTTAAGACGGGAGTACCATGCTCGAGGGGCCTGACAGAGTCCGTACAATGCCTTAAAAAGCCTGTATACTTTGCCTCCATGCCCTAGTTTGACAAAGCCTTTTGGTTGTCGTACGTAAGCCACTTCAAGGAAAATGCCATTTAGAAACGCAGATTTGACGTCGAGGTGATAGACCTCCCAATTTTTTTTAGCTGCTAGTGCCAGTAGCAATGGGACTGTTTCTAGCCTCGTCACAGGAGCAAAAACTTCGTCAAAGTCCACACCTTGGCGTTGTATGTGTCCCTTTTCCACAAGTCGCGCTTTGTGCTTAGTCACCTCACCATCCTGATCTCTCTTCTCATTAAAACTCCATTTGAGATTGATGGCTTTATTTCCCTTTGGCAATGTTGGGAGTATCCATATCTAGTTTTTCTCAATAGAGCTCATCTCCTTTTCTATTGCGTCTTTCCATACATCAACTGGAATAGCTTGTTCGAAACACACAGGCTCATCAATCCCCATCAGAAACAATTCCTCTTCGAGTTCTACCTCCGTTGAATCGGCATAAATATCTGCAAGAGATCGAAAATGCCTGGGCTGTTCACTGTGATCGTTGGTAGCACTAGTATCCATATTTCACCCCCAGAAGAAATAATGGTATTCACAGGGGTTGTAGAAGATGCTAAATTAGGTTCAGAGCTGTGTTCTGGAGCAACAAACAGTTCTGTCATGTTGCTTGTAGTATTTGCATCTGTCTCCCAGTCCCAACCTTTACTTTCGTCGAAAGTAACGTCCCGGCTTATTTGGACACTGCTAGAAATTGGATCGAACAGCATGTATGCTTTTGTCCCTGGTTCTCGACCAATATGAATCAACTTTTTACTTATGGCATCGAGTTTCTTTGTGTGAGCAACAGAGACTTTCATATAGGCCACACATCCAAATATTCTCAGGTAATCTACACTTGGCTTTCGCTCGAACCAGGCCTCGTACGGTGTGATGTCAGACAGGGATCGAGTTGGCAGTTTATTGAGGATGTAGACCGCATAACGGACGGCCTCCCCCCAATATTTTATTGGCATTTTCCTTTCACTCAACATGTTTCTCGTCATAGCAGCCACTGCACAATTACGGCGCTCTACTACACCATTTTTTTACGGTGTGCAGGGTGCTGTAAAATGTCTGAGAATGCCTTGTCCGTCACAGAAATATTTAAAATCCTTGGAACAAAATTCACCACCACGATCCGTGTGCAACACCTTTATACCCTATTTTCCACCATTCTCAACACATAATTTAAATTTCTTAAAGTATGTTAGAGCCTCATCTTTCATTTTGAGTATATAAACCCACATCATACTAGAATGGTCATCCACTAACAACATAAAATAATGATTTCCTGCGGGAGTGGGTGGAGACAGAGGTCCACAAAGGTCTAGATGAATCAATTCTAGTTTAGTTTTTGCAACGAAAGTTGTTTTAAATGGAAATGGCTTACGTGTTTGCTTGGACATGAGACATCCACTACAGATTTCACCAGGTTGGCTGATAGAAGGAAGGCCATGTGCCATCTGGTTCTTTGACATCAAGTGCAGTGCTTTGAAGTTCATGTGACTGAGGCATTGATGTCACAGCCATGCTTCCTCCTCGCCTTTTGCTAGTAGACATGTTCGTTGTCCTTTTTCAATATAGATTTTATACAACTGATTGCTGGACCTCCTGACCTTCATGAGCAGTTGACCACAACTTTCATAAACCCGGAGGTGCTAACCGTCTAAAACTACATGGTTTCCTTTCTCAGAATGCTGCCCCAAACTGATAATGTTTCTACGCAAGGTGGGAATAAAGTAAACATCATATAACACTCCGGTGTCTCCGTTTTTGTATACAATTCTGATAGATCATTTTCCTTCAATCTTTACCAACGAGCCATCTCCGAACTTTACCTCACCATTTATTGTCCTATCCAATTTATCAAACTTGTCTCGTCGGCCTGTCATATGGTTACTAGCACCATTGTCAAGGTACCAGGTGTGCTCCTCAACCTCTTTGGCATTACTTATTTTTCTATCCGCAGAGAAAGTAATTTTGTCATCCACACCGTTCTCACAAAAAACCATTAACGCAAGTTCAGTTTCATGTAGTTGTGCCAAATTAGCTTCACCCTTTTGGTGTTTATTGTGTCCTGGTTTGCGACACTCAGCAGCGAAATGGTCGTATCCAGCACAATTGAAGCATTTTACCTGGCTTCTATCTCGAACAATCTGATTGTCCCTAGTTTTGGATTGAGTCACCTAGGCAACAAGTTATTACAAGTATCGGTGCTATCAGTTTTGTATTAGTTTTTGGTCTTCAGGACTTAGAAGTAAAAACTTTCCATGTAACTTTCTATTTCTTAGGCAACGGCCTTCATGTTTTCCTCCCTCGGGATGTAGCCCTTATTAAATTGAGTCGTGGCTTCACAAGTTTCTCATATTTTATTGTTGTCCCATGCTTTATTTTGAATTCCCCATTTACTTTGAGAAATCATCAACATTGAGTCTCCGCAAACTTTTGAAGTTCTTGACCCTCGGGGTTTCAGCTGAGACAATTCTGGCCACCAAGGCCTTATACTTGTCTTCGTTGTTTGTCATTTGAGAAATCCAAATCATGAAAAAAATCTATCATAGATCCATCATGATCTTGCACTACTTATTTTTGTTTTTGACGATCCATCAAAATAGAGAACCGAATATCACTTGAGTATCATCTCTTTCCCTTGTTGACATATTTCCTTGCCCTGACGGGTTATCTCTTCCTGCCCTCCGACTTCTTGGTTGTTAATGGGGCATTCAACCATGAAGTCAGTCAAATCTTAAACCTTAAACACGGTTCTTGTCTATACTGAATTCGCCAGGCTTAGTTGTGGTCATGGCTAATGCGAACTTCTCAACAGGGGAGTTATTCACACAAAATTTCACTATCCTAGTAGGTGGGTTGCTGAACCTCCATGTCTTTTCTTACAGGGACAAATCTCAGTTACACAATTGAGTTTTTCCATGTATAGATTCAGTACTTCTTCAGGTGTTCTAGTCATCTTCTTCTTTAATTCCTCAAAGATTACCTTGCTTGTATCAGTTCATGAAGAATCCTTTACTTTCTTCCATGTCGTGAAAAGGGGCAAATACTTGTCACTGGATTCGGAGATGAACCTCTCCTAAATTGCAATTTTTAGTTTTTCCATGTTCTTAATGAAAGATGAAGGTTCCATAACCAGGATTCTTATCAACATTGGCCTTGATTTCCCACTCGGAGATGTGGCCCAAAAATTTCCAGATCCTAACTTGAAGGCACACCTTGTAGGATTTAACATCATCTTGGGGTGCATCAACACTTCAAATACCTCTCGGAGGTGTTTTATGTATTCTGCCTTGTCTAGACTCTTAATTTTATTTTACCATAGACTCTCATGGTCTTAGTAATTTCGACCTTATAATCAGCTTATTATTTTATGGTTTCTCGCCTGCCAAGGGTAAAAAATTCCTCTTCATTCTCCAGATCCGTTGTTGGATTTCCTCCTTGCTCGTCAACCTTTCAGAATTCCATGTCTTCTATTGGGAGGACCTGCCCTCGATTCCATCATGCCTCGTGGCAACATATCATAAAATGCAGTTTGGGAATCAACGAGTCTCATTTGACAAGAATCTTTCAGAGTTTTATATCATAGTGTGGTGATCATCGGGTCTTCATGGAGGAATTTTATCCCTTCCGATCAGAATCATCAAAGTTAGGGCCAATTTCCATAGCCGCTCCTTATGGTGTACTACCTTTCGGGCACAAGCTTTCATCGAGCTTCCTGAAGCCCCATCAGTCATTAGTCTTCTAAAGATCACTTCGATAACTGGCACTCGGGGATGCGTGATTCTCTGAGTTATCTTGTCCTCCCCTATTATTTTTTATAATTTTGCTCTCTATTGCTTCCTTCACTATCTTGGTGAACTTGTTCGGTATTCCTCTATGGACTAGGAACTTAATTTTATCCTCAGCTGATGGAAATCGTCGATGTCTTCTTCATAAAATCATGAATACAAATTCTTGTTCCTCTCTTTAGGGTTGACGCATAGTGGCTTTAGCCATCGACCATTTTATCTTTTCATGTTTATCAAGATTCGGCTTCTTGGAGCATTAAAACTTGCATAATTAGTGAACTTTGGTTCTCTGTTGTTCTTTCTCGGGGGAGAGTCTCCATCAGGGATACTTATCATTAGCATCACACTTTTGATGTTGGGGTTAAACCCAATAGGTAGTATGGTCTTGGTGATAGAAAACATAATTGAATTGGGTAATAATTGTATGGGTAGACAATTATTATCATAATTGATTTGGGTAATAATTGTATGTGTTGACAATTATTATTATAATGGGAATGGGTAATAATTGTATGGGTAGACAATTATTATTGTAATTAGATTAGGTATGTCTTGTTGGCTAAGTTTGTGATGGCTATATATACATAGTCATGTTATTGTTTTGATGTATGCTTGAGTATTGTTTGACTTAAGTATCGCTTGAGTGAATACCGTTTGGTGAGATTGATTGTATTATTGATAATTGTTTTGATTAATAATACAAGTTGGGATGTGGATTTTTCCGCGTCATATATTGAGTGTGTGTTTTGCATTGTTTGTTTGGTTCTATACTTGTGTGTGTTCCCCCTAACAATTGGTATCAGAGCCAAGGTTCATGATGGAGAAGGTTGGGGGAATTGAAATTGAATTGTTTAATGGAAGAAACAATTTTACCTTGTGGCAAAGTACGGTAAAAGATCTGTTAATTCAACGAGGGTTATGCGACTCTCGGAGGGAAGAAGCCTACTGAAGTTGATGATACAAAGTGGGGAGACATGAAGTTACGTGCGGCATCAACGATCTGGTTGGCCCTTGCACCGGAAATCAAGTATGATGTTCTTGAAGAGGACAATCCCAATAATTTGTGGGAGAAGTTAACGAAGACTTATCACTCAAAGTCTTTGGCCAACAAGCTGTTTCTCAAGAAAGATTTGTTTGGGCTCAAGATGGAAGAAGACAGATATTTAAGAGATCATCTGAATCGTTTTAATGGCTTAATCAACCAGCTAAATAATTTGGATGAAAAATTAAAGGATGAGGACAAAGTTGTTCTACTACTAGTGTCTCTACCAAAGAAGTATAATACTGTGATGACTTCTTTATTGGTTGGGAAAACGAAGTTAGATTTGGATGAGACTATTGTTGTTCTTCTGGAGGCCGAAAGATTGATGAAACAAGAATCGAGTGACACATCTGATGGAAGTGCATTTGCGGTACGTGTGCGTGACACGGAAAAGAAGTATGCTAAAAAACATAACCCTAATATCAGGTGTTTTTATTGTGAGGAATTGGGTCATATACATTTTATGTGTCCAAAGGCAAGAGAAGACTTGAGAGAGTTGAAGAAAAATCGAGGGGGTAGTGTTTCGCTTGTAGAAGCTGATGAAGATGTTCTTTTGGTTCAAGAAGAGAAGGGATCAAAAGAAGAATGGGTGCTTGACTCGGGATGTTCTCATCACATATGTGATAGGAGGGAGTGGTTCTCGTCCTATTAAAAGTGTGAGGGAAAGATTGTAACTTTACCGAACGGTAAAACGGTAAAGGTTGCTGGCATTGGTGAGGTAACAATGAAACGTCACAACGGTCGTGTTCAGAAGTTAACTCAAGTAAGATACATACCGGAGTTAAATCGAAATCTGATTTCGTTGGGTAAATTAGTTGATTTGGGATATATTGTTATGATGAAGAACAGTATGTTGAAAGTCACTAAAGGAGATTTAGAGATACTCAAAGGTCGAAAAGATAAGAGAAATCTTTTTGTACTAGAAGGAGGGGTTATTGTTCGAGGGGAGGTATTGGGCGATCGACGTTGATGGCTTGATGGTGACCGTTAATTCGGTTGTGCATGAAATCATATTGGGTTGAAGGGGAGGATTGTTGGGGTTAAACCCAATAGGTAGTATGGTCTTGGTGATAGAAAACATAATTGAATTGGGTAATAATTGTATGGGTAGACAATTATTATCATAATTGAGTTGGGTAATAATTGTATGTGTTGACAATTATTATTATAATGGGAATGGGTAATAATTGTATGGGTAGACAATTATTATTGTAATCAGATTAGGTATGTCTTGTTGGCTAAGTTTATGATGGCTATATATATATAGTCATGTTATTATTTTGATGAATGTTTGAGTATTGTTTGACTTAAGTATCGCTTGAGTGAATACCGTTTGGTGAGATTGATTGTATTATTGATAATTGTTTTGATTAATAATACAAGTTGGGACGTGGGTTTTTCCGCGTCATATATTGAGTGTGTGTTTTGTATTGTTTTTTTGGTTCTATACTTGTGTATGTTCCCCCTAACATTTGATCCTTCTTCTGCTTCTAGTTGTTATCTTCATCGCCTCCTATCAGGGGCCAACTTCTTCTTCATGTTGTTTATTTTCGCCTTCCTACTGTTGCAACTTGTGTATGCTTTTCATATTGGTTTCGGCCAATGATAAGTTAACATCTCAGGCTCCTTGTTGGACTATCATTGACATCTTATTATTCAAGTATATGGTGATCAGGGATTTTCTTTAAATCGGTCTAGGTCATACAAGGATTCTTTTTAACCTCGTTTCATGTTCATGGGGGATGCAAAATAGCTTATGCACTCTTGGACCATTGTCGAGTCATGCCCCTCGGGGTTTAAGAAAACGTCACACACTTTATAAAATCGTGCATCGACTGTTGTAATAGAGAGTTTGAAAACTTTCCTACATGGTTATCCGGATTACTGAATCCATTATATGCCCAGATTGGGGTACCTTCAGCTTCCTTCATATATAGGTATTTGCAGTTTCTTTCGTAAAGATATACGTTGGATCATTCAGTCCTTCAAGGGGCATTAAATATTTGGGATCAACCCTTAGAATCTCCGTCTTCCTTTTTCATGGAAGGTCGTTCAAACCAACTATACCGGGGAATCGACCCTCGGGGCTCCAAGCTTTCCAAATTTTGCAAGTAGTCGACTTTGTTGCTCCCTTTTCAGGTTTCTTTTCCTCCATTAAATCGCGAGTTTGATGAGACAAAAAATCTCTTATCATCATCTTAAGCTTTCGGTCCTTGAGGCCCTCGAGGCTTGGGACATCCTTCTTCGGTCAATCTCTTTACCAGATGGACGATCACTATCCTAGGTTTTGGGATAAAAGAAATCTCAGACTCTTTTATGAATGGGGCTCAACCTTTCCAAATACCGAAATTCATACTTCTAATGCGGTTGACGCTAAAGTTTAATCCAATCAGGTGTGTTAGTGTTCCTCCTAGATGAAAACATAATTGTTAACACCTGAAATACAATTGGGAATTCATCCCTTGGTTTTCCACTCCTTGAGATGGGGTATCGGTCCCTTGAATCAGCGTTCAGTTCATAAGGAATCCCATAATTATGGGACCGACTTCTTGATTTTGTGTTTGAGAGTTGTGGTACTCCAATGATGGAAGCGATAACTTGAGTTGTGGCTGGTAGATCCTGATTGCTTCATGATTCCAGATCTTTTTGGGGTTTTCGGATGTGTGCTTCATGAGCACGGATCTTTTTCTTTATGATTTGGGAATTCATCATTTCACGTCTTCGGGGCTAAAAACGCCCTTTGACAACAGGTTCCTCAATCGGATGCACTCAATCGGTTGCACCCTTCTTGGGGCGATCTCCTCTGCATATGAACGATCACTACCCTCGATATGGGGATCATAGAAATCGTAACTTCTTCCTTCAATAAGGTTTAGCTCTTGCAAATGCTAATGTTCGTACTCCTCATGTACTTGGTCTTGCGTTCCTCCTCAAAATTTTACATCCCGTAAGGTGGGTGACCATTCACCCTTAATGGAAGCACAATTATTAACATCTGAGATTCGGGTGTTCATTAGTGAGAGCACCATCTATAGTTTGAGACTCTTTATTTAATTATGAATCCCTTAAGGTTGGAGACCGTTCTTTGATTCAGCAGTCGGGTAACGGGGATCTCCATCCCTGAGAGATCAGTTTCTCGGATATTGAGGTTTGACTATGGTGAAATCTCAACAATGGATGCGACGTTGTGTATTGCAACAGGTGGTTTTTCGGTGCTTCTTCGTGCTTTCATGGTTGTCATCTTCTTCATACTTTCCTTCACTTTGATATACTTTCCGGCCCTATCTTGAAGCTATAACATGCTCTCAGGAGGACGCTTAGCTAGGACATTTTGAAGAATTCATCTCTTGTTCCCTGCTGCAGTGCTATCATAGCTACCTTGTCATCAAGGTCTAGAAACTTCAGGCCTCCTTTGTGAAACGGTTCAGATAATCTCTCAAGGACTCCTTTGTTCCTTGCACAATGCTCATGAGGGATGCCGAACTTTTTTCATGTACTCTCCCACTGATGAATTGCTTGATAAAAGCTTGACTTAGATCTCTGAAGGATCCAGTTGAATTTGGTGTCAAACGTCTGTACCATCTTTGAGCCATTCCCGGCGGGGTTTGCGGAAAGGCCCGACACTTAATAGTATCGTTCACGGGCTGCAACAACAGTGCATTAAAAAATATTCTAACATGGTTAGCGGGATCCCCAGTACCATAATAAGCTTTGATGGTAGGCATCTTAAACTTCGTTGAGATGTGGTCATTCATTATCTCTTCAATGAACGGTGGAGTTGGATCATCAGGATCTCCTAGGGGCAGAAGGTCACTTGGATCAGCCCTTGGGACAACAGCCCTTCTTTGGATTGGACCATCCAAGTCTATGATTGGAGGAGGATTTCTCTTCCTCGGAGGTAGTGGGGGTCTCGGGGTGAGGTGCGCCTCTATATCGCACTTCAGCCTTTGGATCTCAACTTTGTGAGCCCTGATCCTCTCTTGTACTTCTTGGGGATTTGCCCCTCGGGTGCTTCTGGGGCGCGGGTTAACATCAGGCATTAATTCTTTACCAGCACGCCTCCTTATCGGAGCTACATCGTCATCCGAAGATTCGGAGTCTCTTTTAGTTTAAGGTCCAGAGAACTCTTGGTCCCTTCTAGATATAGGAGTCAAACCGCGTATATAAAGGGTGTATGCCCTTGTGCTTCACTCCGATTAGCATGTCCACTTCCTCCAACCTCGGGGTATAGGGGAATCCCATAAAGGGGGTTGGTGGTAACAATTGTTGAATATTCATACCCAACGGGTCGAGGATTCACGGGTGCATGCACCGACTGAAATTGGGAATTCGTCCCTTGAGGAGCCGGGGGATTCGTCCCTGGTGGCTGAGGCTCAGCTTCCCCTATCAGGGTTCCTCCTTGGGTGGTGGCGTAGGATGAGTGTGGGGGTATCTCTACCATTGACGAAATCGTTTGGGTCGTCCCAACTGGTGTTCCTTCGGGGGCGTTGCTCACGCTCCGTGTTCTCACCATGGTTGTTGTTATGCTTTCCCACAGACGGCGCCAAATGTTATGGATAAAAAATATGTATTTATTTATTGCGTGTATTTACTGTTAGGGTTTGATAAGTTTCGAGTTTTAATGGCTGCGCTTGTGTTTCGTGGCTTGAATCTGCCCTCACAAGATGCCTACGTACCTTGGTGTATACCAAAGATCAAGCCAAAACGTAGTTCTTGGTGATGCTTGCCCTCGGGGCTACGACAGCGAGAGCTCACCAAGGACGAAGTGACTTTCATGTCCTTCAAGGACTGAGTCTAAAACGTCGTTCCATGTAATTGCCTCGTGGCTTGTAGGATACCTTCGCGGCTTTGTGACGTGTGGAGCTCTTGTCCCCAAAATGTCCTCCTGAGTTGAAGGGGTAAGACCATTTATATAGACGCCAAGAGTCTAGGAATTAGGGTAGAATTGGGTGACTTGGTGGACAGGCCTCCTTCTTTGATTGGACTTTGGAGTCCTAGAAATTAGGAATTAGTTTCCTTCTGAATTTAGGTTGCTTGGAGGCTACTTCTTATAGAAGTAGTTACTTATCTAAACACATTCATTGGGTTGTTTAATTAGCTCATTTATTACTTACGAAAATAATAAATAATTAGGATTTTGGGCCTCATTAATTGGGTTTTTCCCTTTGACCAAATCATATCTAATTAATGCGACATTAATTCTGCAATTAGGATTATTTTTATACCCTATCATGTACTTTCGTGCTAGTGTACCTAATTTTCGAATTAAAACACTAATTATTTATATTTTTTCGTTTCGTGTTCACATATAGTACAAAAATCGGCAGCCCTAGCTGCAGCCTGCCAGTAATTATGTCATCCAATCATTTAATAATATCTAACGTAGACAAGTATGTGTTAGCTGAAAAAACCGAAACCGAAAAAATAATTAAAAAACCCAATAAACCATACCGAAAAAACTAAACGGCTAAAAAATCCGAAGAAAACTGAACCGACAAAAACCGAATTAGCGGTACAGCTTCGGTTCCGGTTTTTAATCAAAAGCAAATCGAAATTAACTGCATCGCTATATTATATTTATATATCATATTATGTATATAAACATGTATGTATTATCATAAGACGGTTCTAATATTTTATTAAATAAATATTTAACTAACACTGGTATGATAAATTGTATAATAAAATATCATAAATTAATTAAGATCAATATGTAAATACTCTTGAATCATAATTTTTTTAATATGTATATAATCAATTTTATGGTATGTTTTGAAATATTTTTTTATTATTATTGTGAACATATATTTTTATCATATTTCGTATCTATTATTTAAGATAATATGAATTAAACATTCAAAAAGTAATTTTATGAAATATATCAATTTTATTTAACAAATTCTAAAATAACAAATCTCTGGTGATTAATATAATATTACTCCATCATTTAACTTGATGTTTTTTTTTTATCCAACACATTAGGAATAAAAAATCGTACAAATAAAAAATATATAAAAACCGAATAAAAATCAAAACCGGTAAATGATTATTCAAAACCAAAAAAAATATTTTTAACAGGTTTGTTGGCTGTTAATAATAAATAATCGATGAAACCGAATATGTTGTTTTATCACACTAAACTGCACCATGCACAGCCCCTAGACAAGGATCGATAACATAAGGATGTCTGGCAAGGCTTAATAATGCCTGGGCTTGTGTGTTGTAACTTGCAAGCCAACCTTATTCAGCATGGTAATAGTTATACAATTAACAAAATGCAGAGATATTAGCCTAAAAGGCTAAAACTACACTGTTGTTATCTTTATATGTCAATTAATTATCCATGTCAAACTATTCCGACAACAAATTGCAAAAAGAAAAGAAACAACATTTAATTAACTTGTAATTGTTTAAAAAGGCCTTCAACAAGCAACTTCACTATGGAAGAACGTATGAAAACAACTCAACAGCAGGTATGTATTTGCTTCATCACTCTTCATCTGGAACAGCAAGAACTCCAATTCTGCTTTGAACCTGCTCCATTGTTGACTAAAGTAACTCGATTCACAGATAATTCGGACTTGTAGGAATCTGAGTTTAGTACTTTCCTGCTAATGTTATTGTAGATGGCACGAATAACATTCTCGAAAGCAGTGTTAACATTGGTAGAGTCTAATGCAGATGTCTCAATGAAGAATAGTCCTTCCTCCTCCGCTAAGTTTTTGCCCTCCTCCACACTAACATCTCTAATATCTTCTAAATCACACTTGTTTCCCACAAGCATTCTTGCCACAGTAGTATCACAATGAGCTGTATGGTTAATACGACAAGTATACGTTAATCGGCCATAAAACAAGTTATGAACTGTTGTATTGAATAAATCTGGAAACAACAAACTTTGCACACCAAAGCTACTCATGCAAAAATAAATTTGTGATCAATGTCCAACATAACATATGCGTAAAAGGAGACGGAAAAGCAAAGATTACCCATACGCAACCAGAAAAAAGAAAAACAACTGCCACCAAAAAGGAGCAGACATTCTATGCGACTAAGTGGCCAACTCAAAGGTAAATATTCAATAATTGTGATGTCGACAGACAGTCAGACTCAGCCGCGTTCAAGAGCTTATGTCAAATAAATATTACTGCAAAAAACAGCTATAGCAATTGCTTCGCTTTGGCACCAAAGCTAGAATGGAACTTAGACTGCACTGCTCGACTCAAATTTGCCCTTGTGCTATTTCCCATTTGTATTTGGCTATGCTCACTAGATTTTACATTTCTATATCTGGTTTTTATATGATAGCTAATTAGCTATAGCACCACTTTTGCTACTGCATTGCAATTTGCTCTAAAAATCACGATACTTGGCAATTGAATGATATTTTTTTCTCATTCTATTAAGATAAACTACATATAAGAAAACTGGACTCATCAATTGACAGTTCTAGTGTTAAATATCCCATGAATGACATAATAAAGTAATAAAGATGCAAAATCCACTATAAATACATAAAACATACAAAAAGGGGCCACAAATAGACATTTTCCATCAAAATTCTAAAAGAAGCAAACAACTTTGAAATTTCCATTAACAAATTATCACAGAACCATCATAATCAGAGAATCAAATTGCAACTAAACTCAAATCAGAGAATCAAAATTGCGCAAGAAACAAATCAAATCTTTAAAACCCCAGAAAAAATAAGAATCGAAATAAGCGATTGGGTATTCCATAAAATTTATAAACTGTACAATGAGTGAGAGAGAGAGAGAGAGAGAGAGAGACAAAGAGAGAGAGGGAGAGAGAGAGAGAGAGGGAGAGAGAGAGAGAGAGAGAGAGAGAGAGAGAGAGAGAGAGAGAGAGAGAGATTACTATTAAGCTCATCAAGCCAACGTTTGATACTATCAAAAGTAGGTCTTCTAGTAATATCATAAACAAGAAGAGCACCAACAGCACCTCTATAATAAGCAGAAGTAACAGCTCTAAAACGCTCTTGACCAGCAGTATCCCAAACCTGAGCTTTCACTTCTTTACCATCAACTTGAACAACTTGGGTCTGAAACTCAACACCAATAGTAGCCTTTGAGTTGTGATCAAACTCATCTCTTGCAAATCTTGATAATAAATTAGATTTGCCCACTGCTGAGTCTCCTATTACAACTATTTTGAACAGATACTCTTCTCCTTCACCTGCTTCTTCCATTTGTTAGAGAGATTTCTTGGGATTTTAAAACTGATTGAGTGAATTTTATTGGGAAATGGAAAGATGAAGATGTATATATAGCAAGTGTGTATGTAATGATTTGGGGGTTGCAGCGCCAGAGCTAACTGCGCAATTAGCGGACTGGGTTACTCATAACATGTCTGCATGTCTTTTTGGGCCTAATTCTTTTCTCATTTTTTATTTATAAGTTTTTTTAATAAACTTTTAAATATTTTTTCTCATGACGTGCTTTTCCGTTTTCTGACAAAATTTTGTTACTCGTAAATTCAAGTGATGTTTAAAAATACCCATTTTTTAGGTGTAATGGCTGAAAATACCCATTTTTAAAACACATGATGAAAATACTGTTTTGGTTACGCATTTTGTAATTGGGTAAGTGTAATACGCATTTGAAAATTGTGTATTTAAAAAAATTACTAAAAAAAAACGCATTTGTAGTTTGGGTATTACCATTGGCATACGCATTTGCCAAATGCGTATCTTAAAAAATATAAAAAAAAATAAATTGGATACACATTTGACAAATGCGTATCTAATACAAAATAGGATACCCAAATGTCAAATGCGTATCCAAAACGGTATTTCCAGTCATCCACTTCCAGAATGGGTATTTTCAACCATTTGCACCAAAAAATTGTTATTTTTAACATTTTTTTCTAAATTCAACACCGTTTATTATTTTAAGTCAGTTCGAACTGAACACAGTTGGATTACTAAGATGATTAATAATTTATCTTCTGGTATCCCATTCAAGAATTTTGAATTCGATTTTGACTCATCCCGAAAATTTCTTAAAACATATATTTGTAAGATTATAAGTTATAATTGTAAAAAAGAAAGTCAGTTTGGAACTTGAGCCTGCAAACTTTGTTAAAAAGGCGTTATTCTATGTTAAAATCTCAAAAATGTTCCAAAATATATTTTATTGTTGGTATGTTATTGGTTATTTAGTCATTGATGATATGAATCGCTTGTTTATATATATATGAATTTCATGAATAAAATCACAACATGTATCATTTTGAAACATTTTTAAGGTATTATATGTAGTGTTAAATATCCAAAAAATTTCTACAACCAATAATCTTTTTACATGCATTTCTTTAAAGTTATATTTATTTGGAACAATATTTGAAATCCCTGTGTTGTTGTTATACTATGCTTTAATTTTGGTAGGTAAAATATTGAAAGTTTAAAAATCGCTGCTAAATTTATGGTTGCCAAAACTTTAATTATGCCGATTTAGGTACCAAAACATAAAGACTCGAGTAAAGTAAGAAAGGTGAGGAGGTCGTGACACACCTAGGCTTCGAGCCTTTATTTAAAGAGATCACGGGTTACCTCGGGAATGGGCCGATGGCTATAGACTGGCCCAAAAAATGAAAAGGCCGTGAGTCCACATAAGTTCTTTCATGTTTTTCAATAATTCTCACATTATGTGCAAGCCTGTTAGGGTTGTTTGGTTCGAGAAGTGGTATGGAGTTGAAATCAGAAATCGGGTTAAGGCTGTCGGGTCGTTTGGTTCGAGAAGTGGTATGGGGTTGAAATCAGAAATCGGGTTAAGGTGGTATGGGATTGATGTATATTTATGATATCATGTGTTTGGTTGAGTGCTGGAATGAATATTTTAGATTTAAAATATTTTTTAAGTTATTAATTTTAATTAATTTAAATATTATTTTAATTATCATTTTTATAATTTTAGTTCATTAAATTTTTTTTGTTTTAAACATTTACATTTGATTGCTTAAATAAAGTTGAAATACTATAAATAAAATTGATTCCGCATACCCCTTCTCCGTACCCACCTCTCCACTTGGTTATCAAAAACTCAGACCTTGGGGATACGAGTAATGGGTTTGGAGGAAAAAAAATTATGACTAAATATCAAGCATGGGGTTAAAATGAACGAAACTCATACCTGATATCAGAATGCTTCCAACCAAACAACCCCTAAGTGTTAAAAGAAATTCTGAGCAAAAAACTTTTACAGAGTGGCGTATGCAGCGCGGATAGATGACATGCTCCCGTATATTTATAAAATATTTTAGGAAAAAATTGTAATACAAACAGTTATAACAATCGTTTGTCGGGACCATGATCTACGTAAGTCCAGTGTCGGACGAAGAAAAACGGTAGGAATATTTTCTAGAACATAGATCATAGATGATATTCATTAGTTTAAGATTAATCATGGGCCTGGAGAAGAAAGAATATTATGCACGAGAATTTTAACTTTCACTTTTATAAACCACTCAGGTCAACATCTTTGATTGGGTCGTGTGGACCATTAAGTCCAATATATCGGCCTCCATTGTCCCATTACTAAAAAGTCCACTTTCAATTAAATAAGATCAACAATGATCTTTGTAAATATAACCAAAGTTGATGGACCAATTTGCATGAAAATTCAAAGTATGATGAACATGCTTTACTATCTTGTTTTCTTGCTTTTTCTTTGTATATGCATCAGTACCTCAGAAAATGTTGATTCTGTAGGAAATTTTTGCAATAATGATAGAAATATAAGTAGCTCGACGATATCAGAAAATGTCAATAGTGTGTCGGATGCACTAGTTCACACAGCAGCTAAAGATGGCTTTGCTTCAGCATCTTATGGTAAAGCAAAGAATGTTGTTTATGGTTTAGCACAATGCAGAGGTGATGTGAGCAGCAAAGACTGCTCGGATTGCGTGCAAGACGCAGCTAAAGAGATCCGTAAAGTTTGTCCAGGATCAAGCGGACGCAAGGATATGGTATGATTATTGCTTCCTCAGGTATGACACAAGGGATTTTCGCGGTCAGGTGGATACAGTTGGAATCTTATATGCTAATGTTGAGAATGTTAAAGATCCTGAATATTTTAAGCAGAAACTTAGCTCGATATTTAACAAGACGAATTCATGATGCAGTAGTTACTGGTAGTAAAGGGCTTGGCAAAGCATCTTCAAAAATATCAACATTTGTGACACTTTATGCCTTGTCTCAGTGCACCAGGGACTTGCCAGAGCTAAGTTGTGCACAGTGCCTGACCACTGCCCTTACTAATTTTGATGGTTTTTGCGATAACAAGAAAGGCTGTCGAGTTTTGTATAGCAGCTGTTTTGTCCGTTATGAGGAGTATCCGTTTTACTTCCCTCTTGAAACGCAGAATTCTAATGTGTCAAATTATGTATCAATGGCTTCCAAGCCTTGATAACTATTATGTAATGTTAAATATATGATCCTATTGGGGCCTTACTCTAACACCTTAAGGTTTTAGATGAGCTGGTTACTCAACATGTAAGCCATGAGCTGTAATGTAGTTGCATCTCTGGACAAACTTCTATATATTATTTTACTTCAGCAGATTATAAGAGTATTTACAAGCATTCATATGAAGCAGATAATTACAGTATGATAATCAGTTGCAGGCTTTGCCAAAGCTCCGCGGGAAGGGGACAACATCTCTAACATCATTGAGACCCGTGGCATATAAAACTAGGAGGTCAAAGACAAGACTGAAGCCGGAGTTCTTGGCAGTACCATGTCTGCGAAGATCTAAGTACCACTCATATTGATGCTTTGGCAAGTTTAACTCGTTAATCCTGAAATATAACGCTAAATCAGTAATAGCATTCAATTGCTAGCTACTTATCTTAAACATTATGTAAAATCATCAGGCTAATCAATATTCAAACATGGAATCACCATCAAAGTTACATAGAACGATGAGTTATGGAAAGGTAAATGACTAACGATACATATTGTCTTTACCTTGATTCTAGCATATCTAAACGCTCCTCATTTTGACTGCCTCTGATCAGAGTTCCAGCCTGCAAATAATTGATTTCTCAATTTTAGAACGAAGTTGTATGCACTAAATCTTGTCAGAGTACTATTTACTTGAAGCTTACTTTTGGTACAATCAAATCGAAAGCTGCAACTGTTTTCCCATCATCATTCAATCGCACATAAAATGGCTTAAGTTCTTTCGGGTAATTGTAGATGATCACTGGTCTTTTGTAGATCTCATCAGCTATATAACTGTCATTAACCAGTTGAGATTCTTAGACTCTGACCTTATTGTGTACATGTATTGCATAAATGTTTGTTTTGGGTTACCATTGAAGCTCTTCACTTAAGGGAATGCCATGATCAATGTTTACATCAAATTTCTTCTCTGTAACCTGATTGGAAACAATGCAAAAATTAGAGTTGCCAATTAGTAACTTGGTATATTCTGTTGCAATGTAGTGTACTTGAACGGCTAAATCAGTAATTTTATAATAAATATCACCTTCTTGAGATCATTAATAGCATCTGCATAGGAAAGTTTTTCAAATGAACCTGTGGCTGTAGACTGAAGGCGGTCCAGAATAGTGTTTACCAATCTTTTTGAGACGAACGTTAGATCTTCAGAACAGTGTTCCAAAGCCCATGTACAAAGAAACTTCAGAAGGTCATTTGCACAATTCAGGGCATCCTGCAAATTTCACACATCAATTGGAAACTGTCATTGACCATTTCATCATTTGAAGTTATTCTTTTGATTGAATGACACTAGATTTAAATAAATGAAGTACCTCTAATTGTGAGAATGCCATTTCAACCTCAACCATTGACATCTCTGGTAAGAACTTTTTGGACTCTGATCTTTCTGCATGGAATCTAGGCCCGAATGAGTAAACATCTCCAAGGGCACACGCATAGCTCTCCAAATGAAGACGACCAGACACAGTTAAATATGTTTCACAAGAAAAGAAATCTTCTGAAAACTTATTATCAGTCTTAACAGAGGTATGATTAGCCTTTGATTTTTCTCTGGCTTCTAGTTGCAGGGCCAGATCATCAGTTTTACGGAGATCCTCAAGTGCAGCAGCATAAGCTTCCCTGTTACCAGTCCTTAAATGTTCATCGACTTGCCTACTTTTCTCTGCAATAGAAGCCTTAACAGACTGAAGATCAACACCTTCCTTGTCATCCATACTACTAATCTCCTCCTCCTCAGTCTGATGTTCCAAAAGGGTTGTCACATGAAATTTCTCACTCGATCCTTCAGAATCTGTTGGAGTAATTATTGGCACATGAACATTGAGAAACCCTTTGTTCTGGAAGAATGTATGAGTTGCATGACTCAGTGCATTACGAATTCTCATAACGGATGCCACCTTTTGCAACAAGAATAAAGTCACAATTATTGAAGTTATAGTAAATACATTTGGAGAGTTATTGAGCAATTGCAGCATGGACACACAGTACAGAAATAAACAAGATTACTGAAAAATACCGTAGTTGTTCTAGGTCTGAAATGTGCATGATCCCTCAATGCATCCATAGGTATACGCTTCCTTGATAACGGATATTTATCATGATCAACTATTCCTACATGTAAAATTTTCTCGACTTTGATCTGAATAACATCTTTCCCCTGTATCGATGACTGCTGCAATATGCCTTCTACCAGTACACACGTCCCGGTAAACATTAAATGGCTTGAAGGGGCAAGAGAAGAGTCCATCACTATCTAGAGTGAAACATCAAATAATCAAAATCTTAACTTAGTCGAAAACTAAAAATTACCAAAATTTTACCCTATATAGACCAACATTACTGTTGAGTAACCCGCTCATCTAAAACCTTAAGGTGTTGGAGGAAGGCCCAACCGGATCTATATTCTAACAATTACTTTTCCAGAAAACTATAACAGACCAAAATTAAAAGATTGGCATCTATGATGATGGAGCATAAACTTAGAAAACATTAAGCAATGATCCATATTTCCAATTATTTTTTGGCATGTTCTCGTTGCATAACGATTGCAAAAACATCTGAATGTACCTGAAGACTTTGCACACATGAACCATCGCTAATCCGCATGTACATGATGGAAGGTTGTGGGGGTTTAGCTGATAAACGAGTCCAACTTGTCATGAACATTGTTACAATGTCCTCCAAAGACTTTGATGATCGACCGAAGAAATGGAATGCGTGAATGAATAACGTCAACACATTTAACATCTGTTGCAGTCCCAGCATTTGAAGGCAGTTCTGAAGTTTCAATTTTTCTGACTTCCTTTGATGACTTAACCCAGCCTCCAATCACAAGTCTTTGACCAACCAAGCCAAGCCCACTATCGTTACGATTGAATATGGTTTTCAAGATTATTCTCCCGGAATATGTAGTAGGAAGGGGCACTGGCATTTCCGCCACAGCCGGTTGTTGTGGCTGATCAACCAAATGCTGTTGCTGATCAGAGGCCATTTTTGTTTAGGGCAGCAAGTAGTGAACAACAGACAAATGATATGGGATTGGTAGTGGGAATGCAGGTGATTCTTTTACATATATGAGTGCATTTTATGCATGTATGTTGTAGTGTGTAATGGAAGTTTGAGGGTAAAGAAAAGGGATTGTCTGAAGCAAATGCAAAGACGAGAAAGAAGAAAGAAATCAAAGTTGTTGTCATAGGCATTGGAGATGGATTTTTGTTCTTACAAGAAATGTATATGGTGAAAAAATGTGGAAGCAGGAAAGAATAATAAACTAAGGAAATAACCTGTTAACAATATGATCACGAGCTGATACTCAGCATGGTATCACAGTTTAGGCCGGCGGAAGGACTAAGATTCGATTCACAGCCACCCCCAACGTTTATTCTCGTGTGTGGATACTATGCACCAGTGTTCCCCTTTTCGGCCTATAAATGAGTCTCGAGTGAGGGGGAGTGTTAATAATATGATTATATTGAGGTATTTCTCTTTCATCTTAAGTTTTTAGAATTTATAAATGAAGTAACTTAATATCGTCACTTCAGTGTCGTGTTTTTGTTAATTAAAGTGTTAGAATAATATAAGATCTTGTAAAGGGTCATTCTCTAACACTTCGAGATTTTAGAGTAACTGGTTCCTTGACATGGTATCATAGCTCAGACTGGCAGAAGACTCAGTTTCGATCTCTGTCACCCCCAACATTTCTCACAATTTATGAGTGACACGAAAGACAAATTTATGCCCCAAAGATGGGCGCCGTGATCCACTCTTCGACACATAAATCGGCTTTCGAGGTTTTTCGAGATTTTAGAGTAACTGGTTTCTTGAAATAAAGGGAGTTATCGTTATTGTAAATTGTCATATGCATTGTAATCAGACTCGGGTCTAAACTGCTGATTTATTAAAATTTCAGATTGGGTTCGAGCGGCGTCAATTCATGCTGGGCCTGTCAACCCGACCCGAAACCAACATAAATACCCGAAATTGGTGGCGCTATTTAGGGTAGTCGGAGTGAAAAAAATAGTAAACGTAAGTGCTCGGCAATTGGGGAATCGAGGTACTACATTGCTGCTGCTTCTCCTGCTTTCCAATACCAACTGCGGCACCTAGCAACCTTAGGTAACTAATCTCTCTCTCTCTCTGTATGTATCTCTCTCCCTCTCTCTCTCTGTGTATGTATCTCTCTCCCCCTATCTCTCCCTGCCTCTCCCTCTCTCTCCTCTCCCTCTCTCTCTCTCTCCTCTCTCTCTCTGTCTCTCTCTCCCTCTCTGATTCCCTCTCCCTGTCTCTCTCTCTCCAGTTTGTGTTATCACCTGCCTCTAAATTTACTACTAAATGTTGATAAACTGCTGCTGGTTATATGAATTTGGGTTTAGTAGCTCACCATGGTGCTCAATGTATTTATTCCATAAATACAAGTTCTCACCCGCAAAAATTATTGTCTCCTAATTCTTGCCTCTTACTCACTAGTCACTACTCGTGTATTTATTTTTTATTATTACCTCTCTTTTAGCATCATTAACTGTCTCGATTTGAATATCATGAAATAACCATCAGTGGACTTTAACTGATTGGCTACTTATAA
The DNA here is from genome assembly GCF_009905375.1 of Apium graveolens. Classification (NCBI taxonomy): domain Eukaryota; kingdom Viridiplantae; phylum Streptophyta; class Magnoliopsida; order Apiales; family Apiaceae; genus Apium; species Apium graveolens. Next base: position 3,645,578 of record NC_133653.1, read on the forward strand.
CTTAGAAGCGTAAGTGCTTGAATAGCATCGTTTCTTATTGTTTTTATGTTATACTTTGTAGTTTCCTCTCCAGGATATATTTCTAGGTAGCATTACTTGGGTAATTTATCGATCCAAGTATTATTTTATTGGGTTATTCTGTAATAATAGTAGCTTGTATGTTGTTCATTGCTATAATCTTCCGTTAAAGTGATGCATTAGTGCTAATACTACTTGCCATACCGATGAGTATAATAATTTATGCGTATACTACCTGTACCTGGGAGATGAGTATTATAACGGCAACAACATTATTTTTCTTAAAAAAACGTTGTTGCTATGTTGCATGTGCGTTGTCTTTAAGAATTTCGTAGAGCAGCACTTGTGTGAATGTTTAGAAGTATATCTATTGAGAAGATTTTTATTTACTTGGAGATTCATGTGTACGGAGTACATTTTGAGCCATTGTCTTCTGGGTTCTAGTCTATGAGCCCCTAGTCTCTGATTTTTTAAAATTTTACATGGAATATGAAGCAGTACCCTACTGGAGTACTGGATAAGGGCACTCTTACCTTCCTGGGGATAATCTTAGTCTTTAGTACCTAATGCAGCAGGGACTGCATCATAGTGAACAGGTACGGACCAAGGTTTGGTTAGGATGTAATGGGCCTATGTAGCTTTCTTAAATAAGATAGTGAGTTACAGACATTTAACATGATTATCTTTTTTGTCCCTTGGCCTTGTGAATTATTATTAAGCTTGAAAGGGTTGAATAGCATCATCCAGCTGATTTTGTATATTTCTGTTTTATTACCTTTAGAATTTATTTGTTTGTTGTCTGCCATCTAGTGGTCTTCTAGAGTAGTTCCATAATAAAGACACTGATTACAATATGTAATCTTACTTATCGACAGTCTGTCGGTGCTTTAAATTCTTGGCATGATTGACTTATCAGAAGTTATATAATTTTCTGATCTTTTTGTTTTGTTCTTTCTCTGAAGGCTAAGTAGCGGTAGGCATCTATTGAGTTGCGGTCATCTTTACCAAATGTCGGGCGGTACTGGACTTGAAAACCTTGTAGATCGTAAGTACCTTGTATTTGTTCTTAATATATAATTATGTGTATTCCTCTTAGAACTTTGTTTCAAATTTCAATATCATGCTTTGCATGAACTTGGCATGTGTTGCATTTGATGAACTATCCTATAGAATATTTCATTTTTCAGTATTTAATGATTAAATATTCTTAAAGCACTTTTTCTTGCTTAAAAGCAAAAACAAGTTTGTAACAAATACGATTCAGGGATCCTAAGTTTCTTTTGTGTAGTATTTACTAGTCTGATGTCATCAGTATTTCATTTTTCTGTTTTTTCAGAAATCATTTCCGTGGTAACAAATGATGGGCGCAATATATTGGTGAGCATCTTATTGGTGAAGCTTTGCTATATTTGGTTAAGTGTCTTTACAAGATATTATCATCGCCTCTTTTCAGGGAATTTTAAAAGGATTTGATCAGGCTACAAATATAATTCTTGATGAATCTCATGAGCGTGTTTATTCCACAAAGGTATAAATATATTGTGCGAAATATCTTGTTTCACTTTGATAGTTTTTTTACAATTGTGAGTTTTACATTGTTAATACTTTCTTATAATCCAGCATGCTTTCACTCTGTAAAATTATCGTGTGTTCAAAACATATGCAAGTTTCTTCGATAGTTGCTTACTACAAGACATCTACTTGGTGTATGGTATGGACCATATTATTAGTTAGGCATTGGGATCTGAAAGTTGATGATGCTGCTTGAAAAGAAAAATGTGGCAGAGAATGAGTTAAGATCTTCTCTAAACATTATTTCCGCATTTATATGAGGAGCTTTGCTAAGGAATGCTTCAGATGAGTTCTAATTACAAGATTAAATTATTACCGTCTCGATTGACTTTATAACACAATCTTGTTGATTTTGGAAATGGCGGTGACAAGCTAGAAGCTAGATATGTGAATAACTTATCGTAAAGAACGTATTATTTGGTCTGTATATGATAGAGAACAATTATTGAGGGTCCATATCTGCTTTATGCTTCTTCATTTCTGAATAGATCCTGCTTTGTTCTTCTTTCTCAGAATAGATCCTATAAATTACAAATATTTTGGTTTCAAATATCAGGAAACATTTTATTTTTACGCTGTAGTCTCTTTTTGTGATTTACAGGAAGGTGTTCAGCAACATGTCCTAGGTCTGTACATCATCAGGGGAGACAACATGTATGTTCACTGATGCAGTTCCTGATAATTATCGGATATCTCCATTGGCATGCATATAGTTTATTGCGAAGCATATTGTTATATTGTTGACCTTCGTCGTGACAGTCGTCTTCATTTGCAGAAGCATTGTTGGGGAGGTAGATGAAGAGCTGGATGCAAGCCTGGATCTTTCGAAATTGAGAGCTCAACCCCTGAAGCCTGTTATACACTAATTTTCTAAGTTCAGTAGGCTGCTTTCCAAGTTGAATGTTGTATCGGATTAAAAATTAGAATCTATTAATTGCTCTAATAGACATTTCGGGATTCAGATTTATATTTGTCATATTTTTTAAAAAGTAAATATCTGGATTTTAAATACAGGATCCATCACCTGCAAACATTATGAATTCAATTTTTTTTTATTTGTTGTCGATTATGTAAAATTATATGCTTCTTCCATCTGAAGGAAAGTGCAAGTGCTGCTCCTTTTTCTCAGATAGGGTGAGAATATACACACTTCATGCTATCTACCAGTGAACTGAGTATCTCTGCAGATTGGTGACGAACTTAAGATTTTTTCCAGCCATCACACACATAATAACTTCTGCTAGATACACAAAATTTACATAATAAATTTTCGAAATACGAAGAGGCATTTTTGTAATTGCGAAAATAACATACAGAGCACTGACAAATGATTTAATTTTTCTCAGTCATATTCAGCTTTAGATAGATCAGAGAATGTTATTACAAACAAGCTTAAAGTGATGCAACACTTTGATTTTAGCATTTCTAGTTTCTACACAATCTGCAAACCGCAATGTCTACACATTTCAAGGGCGGATAAGAAAGAGATTGTTTATATATTCTCACCTTGTACGGTTGGACATGCTGGAGCGATTCTTTTAAGATTTCTCCTTCCACAAGAGAACTTGCATCTTCGACCGTTTCAACTAAGCTTGGCCAAAACAAAGAGGACAAAGTATATGTACATATATTTGCATCACCAGTGCAAAGTATCAACCTTTTCGAAGTAAGAAAAAAGTGACTTCTGTCCAGAACCAGCACCTGAACCTCCAAGATTTCCTTTCTTTCTTGGTGGAGTAGAGTGAGGACGGTCAGTTTCAACCGAGGGTTTTTCTTCAGTAGGAGCACTGTTCATAGTCTCGCTTAAGCTGGAACTGATGTGCACCCTGGTTAGCAAGCTGAGCCTGAGCAACATTCAACTTTACATCTTCATTACTTCCATATACAAGAGGTTGTTGGTCGCCTTGATTGACCATGTTCCCTTCAGTATCAGGCTCCACTTTAGAGGTTAATGCAGGAGTAGCATGCATGGAGGCCCTGCAAGCATTGGTCACTACAGGTTTAGATTCATCACTGTTACATACTTTCTTTGAGAAAAAACTTGAGATTGGCTTCATCTCCTCAGTCTTCAATTGTATCTGCAAATCAAGAGTTTATTAATACGTTTCATAATACAAGGCCCATTTCTGAATAAATTAATAGATCTAAAAATACCTCTCTAATGCACTCTGGTCCATCATAAGCAGGCTTGTTCATTGCAGATGTCACCGGATACCATATCTAGAAATCCAGATATAAATTTGAATTTCACCATTTGATGCCGTATAACATATATTTATCAGCTAATGACACTGAACAGTCAAATAAACGCCTTCGGGTACCTACTACTGTTTTAAAAAAGCTCTTACCAGATCTGGTTCTTCATATGGTTTAAGGACTGTACTGAATTTGGAAGATGAAGAACCATCTAGCCACTCTTCAGTAGATCCCGTGTTACCTAAAATAACAGGCATCCTGTCTGCAATAGCATAACTAGTGAGTAATACAGGCAAGTAAAAAAGAATCCCAAAGCATCTGAATGATATCATATTACAATTTAAAAGTCATTCGATAACAGCATAAAGAAATAAACTCAGCATAAAGAAATTAACTACATTTTGTAAGGGGACTATATAACCAATTTTGTGGATGCCATTTGCACTCCAGAATTCTGTTTGCAGAATACATATATTTCCAATTTAAAATAAACTCAGAGGCCAGAGCACAACAAAAGTCAACTAAAATAATTTTATGCCCCAACACACATATTTACAGTGAATTTGGTACTGTTAGGACACCTCCCCTTTTAGCCAGTTGTTTCCTTTTGCTTTACCTTGAATACAATACAAATTAATTGATTTACATGTGTATCATCAAAGTAAAAGCTAAGAGTCTTCGACTCGATATGCTTCTACAAGTAAATTGGTAGTATCACAGCATACACTACTGCTAAACATTTCAATAGTCGCTTTACAGAACCTGTAAGCTGCAAGAAACAATTGAAACTTGAAGTGACTAACCATGCAGCCAAGCTAAAGCTGATGATGAAGAAGTTGTCAGAATTGTGAAGGTATAAATAACTTCTCCTGCGAAGTTGAGAACTTTATTTAGTATTTATGTACGTACAGCCATGCAGAAATGTAACAGAGAATTGTTGAAGAAATGTAGAGACCACTTTATAAAAATCTAACTGAAGACAAACTGCAGAAGTTAACAACTCCCCCCCCCCCTTAGGAGTCGTCAACAAGTAAAAGATAGAAAAAGATTTTGAAGTTTAAACAAGTAGCAATTAGGGAAAGGTTGAGGATATAGGCAATTTTATTCAGCTGCTTTTACCTTCAGCATTTTTCCAAGAATCATATAGTGCAGCAAACACCATAGGGCGTCCATCCTTGAAATGAATGTAATAAGGTTGCTTTTTAGCCCCGTCTTTCTTCCACTCAGTAAAATCTATAAAGCAAGTGCTTTTTATGGAATAGTTAGAAAATAGAATCCAGCCATAGATGCTTGACCAGATGATAAAGGTCTTCTCTTGTCAGTTGTAAAAGAGCAAATAAACATCAATGGCCAATTTTTATTATTTGCAATTCCTATACATGTTAACAACTCTTGTGCAAGTTACTTTAGTAATGACCCGGTGCACCCAAAATATAGAGAGATAAGACATGATGGTTTTACCCTTCAACAGCCACAAGACACCTGCTGCCAGGAACAAGACGACGAAAGGAAGCCTTTTCAGTTACAGACTCGGAGCGAGCGTTAAACTGAAATCCCAATGTTTATCAATATACTGGAAGCTTCAAGCTGATAGTTACTAGAATGTAAAAAATACTATCTACCCAAGGTACAGACTTGAACAGCCACAGTACCAGGGAAGAAACAAATAATAATATTAATTAAAAAAAAACTATATGCTGTGAGAGGAATCCTAGTAACAGAAGTCTATAATGTACGAGGTAATTGCTAAAATTGAAGGAATTAATATTAAATATGAAATTGTACGGATATAAGTTGTAAGTTAACCATATCTACCATCTTGTAATGATCAGGTTTCTCAGTTTTGTTTGTGAAACTAGGTATAAGCCCCCATTTCATGCAGTGAATAGCAACTCCTTGACTATTGGTTCCAGTGTCTCTTCTAATAACAGGTAAACTCGACCCCGGGGAGACATTATAAGCAGGTCGGTACCTGAAATTTCAGTTTTAATAGAAAATTAGTGATCAGACCCATTCGAAACTCACTCGTAAACTAATCATTGCATGCCACTAGTTACATGTGATGGACCATTGACATGCTACAAATGAGCATTAATATAGATGTGCAATGTGTTGTCTTCCCAATAAGCAATGAAAGTTATTTTGGTAATGGCGCATTTTCAGCATAAATGATGAAACATTAAAAAAGAATATCAAACATGAAGTATTCAATCATACTATAGTTCATTTTAATTAGTATTTCTTCATTTTTTTTCACTCTTACCTCCTTGAACTTTATTTGTAGGTTTTTATTCCATTTAATCGCCATTCCATTTAATTATCTCCAACCAAACATAGCACTAAATTGATGCTGGATTGCTATGAGTATTAAAAACAATTTAAAAAATCCAACAATATCCATCTTCATTTAAACTAAAGTTAATTCTATTTCTAACTGAATATTATCAGAATAGCAACAAGAGTTTAGAATTATAGTATATAAATTTATATAATCCTACTAATTGAAAATGTGCTGACTATTAAAAAATATGAAAACAGCAAATTAACCAGTACCGGGGGAAGAGAGAGAGGGAGAGAGAGAGAGAGAGAGAAAGAGAGATAGGGAGGGAGAGAGGGAGGGAGGGAGGGAGGGAGAGAGAGAGAGGGAGAGAGAGAGGGAGGGAGGGAGGGAGCGAGAGAGAGAGAGAGAGAGAGAGAGAGAGAGAGCGGAGAGATTACCGATGGGTATCAACAGAACGAAGAGGGCGGTGAGGGTTGAGATGACAAGCCCTAGGTACATCATCCACTCGCAGAGTACAACGTGCTCTCCCACACATCCCTTCTCCTCTCTAACTGCTACTACTTCTCTCTGTCTTCTTCTTCTTCCTCTCTGCAACTAGTGATAAAAAGGGCGGGAATGCAACTGATGGTTAATGTACACATTAAGCGCCATTGCTTTTTATTGGGAAACCCAATTAAACCAACCGCCTTTTTTGGATTAATTTCCCATACTCGATAGTACCATTTCTATTTTATTTTTTAGCACACTTTTTGAAAAAATAACAAAAATACCTCTTTTTTCAGAGTTTGTGACAAAAATACCTCTTTTTAAAATTTTGGCCAAAAATACCCGTCTAATACGCATTTTTCAGTTGGGTATACTAATACGTATTTTAAAAATGGGTAATTCGTATTAAAAAAAATTGAAAAAAAAAATAAAAAATAACATACGCATTCACAAAATGCGTATCACCCATTTGATTCTGGTGATACGCATTTGTGACATGCGTATCACATGTTCTTCTCTTTTTTTTATTTTTTTTTTATTTTTTTTTTAATTTTTTTATGTAATACCCATTTTTCAGATGCGTAATAGATTTACCCATTTCTAAAATGCGTATTAGAAGGGTATTTTTGGCCATAAACTCCAAAAAGTGGTATTCTTGTTACAACTTCTAAAAAAAGGTATTTTTGGCCATCACCCACACTTTTGTTTTTGGATTAATAAAACTTAACCCTTAAAAATAATTTTAAAATATGTCTCAAAAATAAAAATAAAAATTACAATATTTTAAAATAAAAAATTCCCACTTATTTTCTACCAATTTTTTTCCTTTCTCCTCGTTGTCTTCTATTTTGTTTGTTAAAAATCTGAAAATAAGCTTGTTAACGAAAACGAATCAAATAAAGATCAGATTTACTTAAATTTATATTGAAATATATTTAATTTTGACGGGTTCGGATTGAATCGAGTCACGTCTCAAATATTTTAGAGGTCGATACACATCTCTCCTATATGTATTCGGAAGATATTTAGGTTAAAAATATGACTTCAGACATTTTGGACAATAAATCCTGACAAGTGATTATCTGAGTCAAACACTTGTAACATTTGGACTAACTTGATAAGGCCTCGTTTGTTCGTCAATTACGTGGTTAGATAGGAACATTAACTTTTACGTAACTAAATTACAATTATAAGTTTTGAGATAATTAAAAAATTAGTCTTTGGTTTATTATTATGCAACTATAAGAGCATCTCCAATGTGGTTGATTATAATGGTTGACTAAATTGGACCTGTAAGATATTATGTAAAATTTGTTAAACTTGTAATATTACTTCGATGGTATTGGCTATATTGGTTGGTTATAATTTAAAAATAACATGTTATTGATATTTTAGATTATTATAAATAGAATGTATCATTTTAATATGGTAATAACTGATATATAACCTTCTTACAAATTTCTTACAGATTATTAGTGAATTGACAAATATAGTCATGCATACGAGGAGGTTGGCTATAATTATAGATAAGGGTAAGTATGGTTGGAGTGTGACTTTTTGAAGAGATTAATTATATTTTTTATTTTTAGTATGCCACCTCAGGTTTTAGCTAAGGGGTCTTCATGGTTGGAGATGCTCTAAGTTACGTAATTAAATTTGTTAAGTAATTAATATTTTTATATTAGATAACTATGTAACTTGCGGTAACCACGGTGAATCGTGATAATTAAGTTCCAACATTTAACAATGGAGGATTGTGATAACTAAGTTCCAATATTTTGTGATAACCACAAAAACCTTGGAATTTGGAGTTCTCTTACTTAATCTAAAATACAACAAACTAATCATTGTAACTATTTTTTGTTCAAAGGAATTTCAAGTTATATAGTTGTGTTATATCAAAACAAACGAGGCCAAAACTTATCAAGCATATTTTCTTATTTTAACTCGAATAGACTTGATAAATTTATTGAGCATATTATTCTGTTCAACCTTGAACTTAATTTCTTACCGAGTGGAGTCGAGTTTACCGATCAGTTGCATCGACTCGGATGACAATGAAGTTGGTGGAAGAGAAAGTTAAAAACTCAACAAGAAAGTGAATACTACTTGGTAACAAATGACAGAGGTGTGCAGAAAATGTGGCTTCAATGTGTAAGTGAGAGACCAGGAATGGTCATAAACACGAGGAAACATGCTACTATTTTCTCCAGAAGGCTTTAGTAGGAGAAGCATTTGTTCAACGGAGTGTTCTAAAAATCTCTGATTCAATCATTTAATTCCTGCAAAGTATTTATTGGTCTAATTTTTGAAATCCGATTAATTTTTACGAACTTTTTTTATTGGACTATATATAACTATTTATTAAAATTAAAATATTATATTAATTTAAATATGAATAATTATAGAAAATTATGATAATAATATATTTGTTTATAAATAACTATAATAATCTTAATAATATATTAAACATAATTTAATATTATAATATATTCGATTTTTATTCCGATTAATCCCCGATTTTAATTAATCTCAAATCGATAACTCGACCGATCTTCCCGATTCCCGATTTTTACGAACACGGGTCCCCACACATAAATACCCACCGTACAACTGTAGCTTCGAAAGTTACAAGACCTTAGAAATAACAGTACCTCTGCTCAACTAAACACGAAATGCCAGAACAAGATTTGACATCCAAAAGCTTAACAAAGTGATGAGTCAGTCCATCAACAACAAGACAACAACAAAATATACTTAATTAATAGTACTTAACTAATTATCATCCTTTACAAAATGATGACTAATCATCAACAGTCATCATTCTATAATGGCTACAAGTCCTGTTTCAAATCATCCTCCTGATTCATACTTTATTTACTATCACTAATACTACTAATATTATATGCATCTTCTGGTCTTGTTGGTTTTGTGCCCCCCATCAGAACTCACAACTTGGCTCCATGCAGCAACAAAATAGTCCAAGTCCCCTCTTCTGCAACCAATTAACAATGGAGTAGTATAGATTACTAAGTTCAATTATTAAAAAAAATGACACTAAAATCCATGGTTGGGACATAATTTAGTCATATGAAACAACACATTAGTCACCGTCTCTCTATCTCCACATTTCAAGGGCTGACATTTTTTCAGTTATGGTCTAATTACATTGATCCAAGAGCCCGTATTTTCACATTCCCCGGTATGATACGTTACAGAAATCGTTTATCATCCGCCTTATCTATTGAACACACACAATACATAAATATATACTACTAGTACCTTTTTGGTTCTGGAATAGAGGAGATTTGGAGAAATTTTGTACAAGTCCTTCATCCACAGGCTTGGGTGGTGCTCTGTTTCTCCTAGCAGCTGCATCAAGCTGTGTTCGAGATCGGCTCGGTGCTTCCTTAACATCATAACCGCCATACTCATTCACCATCTCCCTCTCCTCCTTCTTCCCTTGTTTAACATTTTTGTATCCGCCTTTTCCCTGTTAAATATCGCACATTAGAAAAAACGATATAAATAATCTTTTATACTCCCTCCGTTTCAAATTAATAGTCTCCGTCTCCTCTTTTTTCCCGTGTTTAACATTTTTGTTTCCGCCTCTTCCCTGCTATACATCGTACATTAAAAATACCGATACAGATAATTTTTTATACTCTCTCCGTTTCGAAATAATAGTTAACGTATCAAAATTGAAGCTTACTCCGTGGCGACGAGGAACAATAATCATGGCAGGGGTGACAATGTGATTCTGGTACAAGTCACCGGAGAGGTAGAGATCATGGTCACCGGAGTAAGCTATAGCGAAGAGCATTAGAACTAGGCCTGGCAGCTGTTTCGAAACACTGAGTAAAAGGCAGATCAGCTGCATCGTTACAATCCCAGCTCCCAAATGCTGGCACTTGCCTGCTCCTCTTCATTTCCTGCAACATCTTTCATTTTTCAAACCGTAAAAATTAAATAAATGACACTGATATTGCATAAACAAAACTATAAAAGTGGTTGATATGTGTACAAATGTAGGAGTAGCATTTGTGCATAAATAAACTTACAGGATCCATTTATACTGAAGTACTAGTTAGCTCTCTGATAGAATGAATATTGAAAATAGACCTTTCAAGAGGACTCTCTTGGTCACTTTGCTTGTGATTGTGTCTGTTGGTGTTTGATTGGCTTTTATAGGGGACTGCAACACACAATTGTTCTAAAAAGCGAAAATCGACATTATTCGGTAAAATAACTAAAAGAACAATTTTTTAGTGATTAATCAGATAATCGGTGATAAATTGGATTGATTAATCGGAGCATTAATCGGATGTGTTTAATAAAATACAAAAATAATTAATTTATTAAACTAAATACATTAATATAAGAAAAAAGTTAAGTAATTAATCGGATTATAAAATCGAATCGGTAAAGAAAATTGAAACGATTAATCGGGTGATTAACCATAAAAATCGGTGATTTTTAGAACGAGGGCTAAAAAGTTGGATAGTGAGAGATAAGTTTTTAGGGATAAAGTTTATTATATCTTATGTAATATAATAAAGGGACAAATTCATGTAAATCAAGAACTTTTATAGATACTATAAAGTATTTGTGTAAATATTTTTTTATTAATGAAAATTTGGTGGAAGCTAATTTAGGCTTGAAAACATAGTTATAGATAGACTACCAACTTCAAAATAATCAATAAGGATTATTATAGTTTTTTTTTTATCTATAGAGTAATAAAAATTTTGGATTTGTCAAGTGTAAGGATATAAAATATCTAACGAATTCATAAATTCGAAGATAAATTCTTATCACTTGAGCTATATGTGTAATATTAATCACAATCACAAATCTACATTTTATCTTTATAGAAATGTTAGTTAAATTTCTGTTGATTTTTTTTGTCTAATTTGTCTTATATATATTACAATTGAGTATTTATCCTAATAAATCTCGGGGTGAATGAGCTCGGAACCTGGGATAACAAGAAATAAGCCTTACCCACTTAAAATATGTACCGAGTTTTTTTAATTGTATGAAAAATATGAAAGTAAACTTTTGTTAACAAAATCATGCACGCTGGTGGCACGTGCAGTAGATAGACTGATTTGTTGTTTGAGTTATTTCAAACTTTGGTGCATCTGCATTGTCAAACAGTTGATGTCAGCTTACAATTAATGTCAATCTCATCCAGAACCAGCCACGCATTTAATAAACGTAGGACCCATTACGTTTGCTTCTTCAACTTGGACCTCCATGCTAACCAGATTGGCTCTTTCTGCATGGACAAATTGTAGACACCCCGTTACGAACCCGTGTCCGTTTGAATCACGAGATTTTAACCAAAATCAGAATGATTTTTTCATTTTCGTTATTCGGATTGGAATATTATGATTCAAATGAGTACTAATTCAGTATTATAGAATTTCAGACTCCTACACTATTCATAATTTAAATTAGAATTTCATTCCTATTTTCATTAATCGAGAGGTTGAAATTTTATTGAGGATGACGATCTTTCATTATTTGTTTCTTGAAATTGCTGCATATACTTACATACAGTTGAATCTTAAATTTGTATTTATAAAAGAAAATTTGAAAAATAATTAACGGAAATATGCGGTCAAAGAACCTTAATAATTTAAGTAGAAAAGTCAAATAGAACAACTAACATGGGATTAAGAGAGTAATATGAAATGAACTGTAAAATTGACCAATGATCTCATATGACACGTATACTCAAAGAAATGAAATGAGAAATTACTGTTAGTAGAGCAGTGAGTTTTACTTGAAATGGTTGATGACATAAATCAAGAAAACTCCACTGCATTGCCTTGTCTAACACTGTACATTCTTCTCTACTGCCCCTCTGTTTTTTTATTTGTCATACAAGTTCAAATTACCAGCCAACTGCAGCTGGCCTGGCCTGGCCTTTTGAATTTCCTTTTGTCATTTTCCATTACTCTTCTTTACCATACACCCTCTTAAACATAAAGACTTGTGGATATTGTTTTTTGATAATAATGTGAACCAGTTTTCGCGCACCTAAAGAACATGAAGAAGACCTGTTGTTTTACATTGAGGTCTTATTCCCGAGTTTTTAAAACAGAAGGTAGTAAGTGATAAGGAGGTGGGGTATTTTCATCTCATTCTTTGAAGTGAAAGTACGTCAAATTTGTATTTATCACCATTTATTTTCATTTTTTTTTAAAAAAAGGAAGCATGATTCTGAATGAAAGTGAAACTATTTTAATTTCGTTCAACTTACTTTCCATCCTGAACTTAGTGTCCGTTTGTGAAATCTTAAAATAAGTAACTTATGACTTAAACTGAATAAATGAGTGATAAGTTGAAAAATGCCTATAAGTTATACAAGTGTTTGGATAATTTAACTTATAAGTCAGAATTGTTTTTATTTAAATGAACTAAAATAAATATTTTTTATATATAATTATCTTAATTCTTATATTTTAAGTTAGATTAACATTTAAAAAAATATATATTCTGAAATTAAAATTGATAGAAATAGGAAAAATCAAAAATAAGTTGAGAAAAAGTACGTCGTTACTCACATTCAACTTATCAGCTTATAAGTTGGGCCGACAAACACTCGTCAATAAGCTGTTACGGGCTTATAAGCCAATAAGGTGGCTTATAAGATTTGCCAAACAGATCCTTAATTTCCACATTTTTTAAAACTCCAGGTATGGTGTAAAAAGGATGAAGAAGGCCTCTTTAAAACCATTATCTAAATATGCACACAAATCGGCTCCATGGACACGATCCGATCCGAATGCAATCCGAAACATACTATCACAAGAATTATTGTTATTATTATTTTTTTTCTAAATCTAATTTTGTTTCTTCCTTTAAAAGCAAAAGAAGTAAAAAGAAGCAACATCTATTTATACATACAAGATTACAAGGACAAGGGCAGTTGAATATGGAGTGGAGTAGACTTGTTTTAGGCAATACCATCTCTGCAGTTTTTGTAGTGCACTTTTTGGATTTGATTTGCATCCAAATAACTGTTCCTTCACATAAAAAAGCAAGATCTTTGTAAGTTGACTAGTAACAAGTCAGGTGTGTGTTCGAATAACAGTAGATTTTTAAGCACTTAACAGTAACAAATCTTGTACTGGTAAACAGTGATTCACTGATATAATGCTTAGGATTTTGTTGTGAACTTGTGGATAAACAGGGGGGGGGGCAAATTTAAAGTTACACACTCCCTGCTGTGAACTTGTTGAAGTTTTCAAGATTGTGTGATAGTAGTTAATGTTACAGGACAAGACCCTGGACACTGATTTTCATTCATGTTTATGCCCAAGACTTCAATAGGCAAGCCCTTGAATCATGATCTGCAAACATGCTTTTCAGAGACAGAGTAAAGTTACAACTTAAATCATGAGTAGTGTGTGTTAGGAGACTCGCGGACTTAAATTTTCAATCATCAACCTTGCACCATGGCTCATTTATCATTTTCAACTACTTTGGTTAGTATACATTTCAAAATCAATTAGTTATACATAAATCCATGGATGCAGTACACCTAAGTTACTTAGATCGGGCGGGACATGTGTTCGAGTATCGGACTGTACAACTTTTTGGAAGTTACATGTTTTTGACCTAAAATATGTGTCTAATTCCGATGTCGAATGTCCAACACGGGTAAGGTAAATTGAAGAATCCGAGTAACACGGCAGCATACACTAGCCCTTCATTCACAAAAACTCTCCAAGACCCTCCTTGTTCATTTCAAGTTTGTTCTTAAGGATTCTCTATTCATGTGAGAGAGCCTCTATGCATGCATCCTGCAGTTAATAGAAAATGGAATGTGCATGGCCTATAACTATAAGATGAGAGGATGACAACAATACCACATTTTTCTATTGATTTTTATTGATCGATCTAATGAACAATCAATAATGCCACATTTTTCAATTGATTTTTATTCATCGAACTATGAACAGTTATTGTTTTACCGAACTACGATTGTGGGATCTTGACGGAACTAAGGTGGTACTAATTTAAAATGATATTCCAACTAGTCTTTTAATATAACATGTTTGTCGGCGATGACTATCCGGTCAGAAATCAAAGTCTTTTAGGTGAACAAGACTTGCATAAGTGAGACTCGTATTAGTACTGACCACTTGTGGGGGCTGTGCGAACCGAGCCGGGTTGCATACGGATTGGACACCGACAACCTCAACACTAAACCGGCCTGTTGAGATACGAATTGTACATGTTTGAACCGGACCGGTTCGGGTCAAATAAATCCGGGTTTTCGTACGAGTCGGTCCCGAACTGTCGGTTAAGCCCGCACAAGTTACTAACTCTAGCCCCTGTCCTTTACAAAGGTGATCACACAATTCATCCATCATCAACCCTGTAAATTCTTAAATTAATCTCAACTATTCAGTAGCAGGACAAAGTTAGGCCAACTAAAACACTGAAAATAAAGTCATGATGCAACAAAAGTAAAAACAAGAGCAATCCAAAAACAGGAGAGAGGTCATACAACTCCATTGTGTCAGTCAGTCACGAAATTGAAATTACTACTTGCAAATTGATTCAAATTACTCATAAACTAGGCCAACAAACAAAATACTCCGAATTAAGTCAAAACAAAGCCAACTATTTTGAAACTAGGCCAACAAACAAAATACTCCGAAGTCAAAACAAAGCCAACTATTTTGAAACGGATGGAGTATTTATCGTCTACTCGCTACATTGTTGCCCAAACTGACATACTAGTAATGCGAAAAACAGAAAACTTCAAATCTGACCGGGGGCTTTAAGCGGCTTCCACGTTCTCCTCCTCGCCCTTCTTCATCTTCTTCACAACGGTGGGAGAGGTTATCGCCCACATCATACCATACGGGTCCTTCACTTTCCCCAAACGCAATGCATTCTCACCCTCTTCAATTTCGCCATTTGAAACAGCACCGGCCTTGACAGCATTCGCTATGGCACCTTCGATATCGTCCGTCTCTAGGAGGAATGATAATCCACTCCCTCCAGCTTTGTTCCTATCCATACATATACACTTGTTCAAACAAAGGAGAAAGGCACATACAGTTAAAACCTCGGTTAATGAATATTATTGAGGCCACATTTTTATTTTCATATACCGCGGTTGAAATTAAATTATTCTTATTATGCTGGGGTCGGAATAATTATTCATCTAACGTGAATTTTCACTTATAAATATCCAATAATCGGTTCTAACATGATCAATTACAATTTACACATAATCAATTACGACGAAAAAATACAGAGCATGTGAGCAATTATAAAAACATATTTCCCACGAATATGCGATTTACATTCTACAACTATATATAGTCTTCATTCGCGGTATCTCATTTTAATTGATATTTGACTTTGTTACTAATATACATGTTTTCGAGAAAGATTTAACAATTCTAAAATCAGGCTCTAAAATCACACAGGTAAGATTGGAAAATGAACAGTGAGCAAAATATGCATATAGTCGAATTATGGCCCTTATTCTCACAATTTGGGGAGAGAAGGCCCAAAATCTCACAAGTTGGATTATATGGCCTTTTCTATCACTAAATAACGTTAATAAATTTTGCGTTTGTATTTATTTACATATGACAGTGCTAGCGTAGTGGTTGTGTGGTACACATCAGTCCTATGTGCTCTTGGTCACCGGTGTTCAATTCCCAAGTGCACCATATTATTTTTTTGAATCAGCACAAACGCAAATAACTGATGCGTGGCCTTCAAATAAACGCATCAAAATCTTGCGTTGAACCATTAACGCAAAATTAAACAGCGTTTTCTGGATTATTTCACAAGCAAATAAAATCAATTATGACTCTTAAACGCAAGTAATAGATGCGTTTTTCGTTTAAATTGGAAACACAAAAAAACATTGGGTTTTTAAGTGATAGAAAAGGCCATATTTCAGCGCGCGTGAGATTCAGGGCCTTTTCTCCCCAAATTGTGATACAAACGGCCATTACCCCATATAGTCCGCAAACAGTTGTAAACATTCTCCTATTAAACAGATCATGTACAAGAAAAAATAAAACAGTACATAATAAAATTTAAATTGGCATGGTTCCATCTACATTTACACAGATCTTACAGTAACATAGTTCCGTGTGTGTGTGTGAGAGAGAGAGAGAGGGAGGGGGAGAGAGAGAGAGAGAGAGAGAGAGGAGGGAAGGAGGGAGAGAGAGAGAGAGAGAGAGAGAGAGAGAGAGAGAGAGGGAGAGAGAGAGAGAGAGAGAGAGAGGCTAACATGGCAGATGAGTGCTCAGAGACGATGAAAATAGTGGAACCGAGTTTGAGCTGAGCAGAGATAAGGGAAGGGAGCTCCTGATCAGGCTTCCTTTTGGTTTGAGTGAAATGAATAACCTCCTGAGCACCAAACGCGGCCTTATAAAAGTGTACGGCATCACCTACTTTACCATCCTCCACAAACAGCTGAGGCTTAAATGCAGAAAACGACACCGTCTTGGTGTTGCTGTTTCCGTTGTGAGAATCTCCGTTCTTAACCGCCTCTTCTGCCATCGCTAACTGTACGAGAGAGAGAGAGAGAGAGAGAGAGAGAGAGAGAGAGAGCAGATGATAGAATAGTGGGGGTGTGGTTTTATAACTGCGGAAAAGCGGAACCGTTTGAAGCGTGGTTAGTTGTCACGGTACATTTGGTAATTTCCGAATTACTCGGCCCTTTGTATTTACCCGATCCTCCCTTCTTTTCGATCGGCGTGCATTTTCTTTTTAAAAAACTAAATATATACAACTAAAATATTTTCATAAATCGAGCACGGTTGAATAGTTCAAGTAATTATAAAGTTATCATCTATCGTTTCAAGTTCTGAGTTCGATCATGACTCATCCCAAAGAACATCTAAGACATATTAGATGATTAAACTTAGACGGTTCAAATTATAAGTTATTTGAATGATCATAATATAAATCTATTATATATAATATTGCAACTTCAAAATTACAATTTTACCTCCATATTATCTTTTGATTACATACAAAAATTTGTTGTCAAAAAAATTAAATACATGACATCCAAACTCAAATTTACAACTTCGACCACTTGAGCGAGAGTCTCTTTCAAATAAATTGTCATTTAATATATTCATAAGTGGCTCCTACATTTAATTTCATATTTATCTTAATATTTAAATAAAAAAAGGTTTGGGATTCGGTAACTAACTTTTTTATACACATACATGTGTGCTGCAGTTCGTATTGTATATAAATTTATATTTATTTTAATATTCACATAATAAAAAATGATTCGAGACTTGGATAAGTAACCCATTTTGATATATAATAAAACAACTAAATACTAATACTCTGTATAGTACTAGAGGAAAATAGGATGTAAAATTCATAATAAAAAGTTACTCCCTCCGTCATTTTGATATATAATAAAACAACTAAATACTAATACTCTGTATAGTACTAGAGGAAAATAGGATGTAAAATTCATAATAAAAAGTTACTCCCTCCGTCATTTTGATTTGTTATCAAAAGAATTGGACACGGAGATTAAAAAATATGTATAAAGTAGAGAAAAAAAAGAAAAAAAAGTGGGTGAAGTGGTGGAACCCATTGATTTTTAATGTATAAAAAGGAGATAGTGGGGATAAAAGTAGTGTGAAAAGAGAAAAAAAGTGGGAAAGTGGAGGGACCCATTGACTATTTTTGGTAAGTTTTGAAATGTAAAGAAATTGATGGGACATCCCAAAAAGGAAAATGTAAATAAATAAAAAAGACAGAGGGAGTATTATATTAGAGCTTGTTCGATTAACATTATTTTAGCCAGGTATTTGAAATTCCCTGAAAATGTAAAAGATCGAGTTGTTTAGTTGTTAGAAGCCCAGAAAGTACAAATTACTTGCTAAGTTCTATTACCCATCAACTAAGGGAAGTGGCTAATCCACACACCCCACATGTATTCAAACTTCCCGTATAGATAAATGAAAAAAATACATTATTATTTCTAAGAAATATAAAAGGTGCGTATTTTACAGAGAAAAATAGTCATGGTTTTTAGGTTTATACGTGTATTAATATATATATATATATATATATATATATATATATATATATATATATATATATATATATATATGGATTTCATCTCTATTGTCATCAGTTCTCTGCTCTACATTCACATTTGCCCAAAAAAATTGGTAAATCATTATTTTCTTCTTCGTGTTTGATTTACAAGTAGTTTTATTAACATATAATTCACATATTTTATGTGTATTGTTGTATACAAATAGTTTGATTGAAATGGGTTTTTAGGATCTGCTACAATGAAGGAAAACAATTCATATCTTCATGGAATGGACTTTAAATGAGGTTCTATCACCATAAAACGCGTTAAACATTAATAGTTAAAGGATAGACATATAAATTTCATGAAAATCATGTCTTGGTAATGGATTAAAATAGGTTTCTAGGTGTCCAGCCACACCTGGACATTGAACCTCACTTGAAAACAGTTGGATTAACTGTGTGAACTGGTTTTGGCTTATCAAAAATGTGGATTGTTGGCCGAGGAATGGAGTCCAACCCTAAAGAAATACATCGAACTTGATCCCTATATAGAGCATTTAGGCAATTGGCAAAGGGATCCGAATATTCACTTTTTACACATATTGACACGTGTAACCATTGTGATTATTTTCCAAGTACATTTGGCTGGAATTGAGAAGGAATTTCTCAATCATTTTACTTGGATCTTTGTTGATTCAATTCATTAATCATACCCAATTCCAACTTTATTTATGCAGTTGAACATTTGTTCAAACTGTTACAACCACATAATTACCCGAAAACCAAAGGTAATTCAGTTATTCAAACACAATTATTCCGGGGTGTTATAATCAATTTTCTCTCATAACAATATATATTAAAAATTACATGAAAGTCATCTTTTTAAATTACATGTGTGATTATATATTCTCAAAGAAATCGGGCCTTGAAGTTGGTCATAAAATATTGACTTATATGTTGAGTAAAGTTTTGATAGTTCAAATGAATATTTATATTCAAGGAATTTTAAATAAATAATACTTATTAATTTTTATTAAATATAAATAAAAATGTGAACCTTCAAAATGAAAATTAAAAATTGTGATAATATCATCAAACTCGACATTATATATAATTCAAAATATTAAATAAATATTAAATAAATTTGTCTTTTTCTTTGCATTGATCAAGTATCACACGTAAACAAAATAACATATGCATCATGTGTTGGTTCGTCTAGGAGGCGATCTGGTTATGCAAAAACAATCTTCTGATCCGGTGCGAGGTCCTTCAGTAACTTGTACGCAAATTCCACCCTTATATGAATGCGTCAAGAAATACTTATTACATCCGCAATACTTATCATATACGCAAAACTTTGCGTAACCTGCACAATATTTAAAATTGGAACTTGAGGAGCCAACAAACTAACACGACAATAAATAATTAAGTTTAAAAATTTCAGATATCGTGGTTTATAGCATATTAAAATTCAGAGTTTGAAACATAATATAGCATATGATCCATAAATTATAATTTTGTTATAATATATATTATAAAACAAATCACTATATTGAAGGATTTCAAGCACATAAACGCAACGTAAACGATGTAAAATTAAATTAAAACCAGAATAAAATCGAAACCCTGCGTAGGATACATGCGAAAATAGATATTTAATTCGTAGTAAGAATCTTTACCTTAAAGAAGCTTTAAGAGTTATTTAATGGAGGATTAATGGAGTTTCAAACCTTGTTGGATCACCATGTATTCCGCTCTCACGATCTACGCTCTACGATATCCACACAAACGCTTTTCTTGAAGGATTGATGTGTACTAGCACCCGAAAACTCCATATCTACCTCTCTTCCTCTTTCTCCTTGAATGACTAGGGTTTTGTAAACCATGTATCCTTATATAATTAAATCATCCCTGAAAGAGTTTATATAAAGATAAAAATGAGCTTTCTAATTATAATCTAATTATAATTAATATTAATATGAAATCCCAATTTATTATTTAATTAAGTCACATTTATTTAATTAATAATTTAATTCGGAATTAGTTTAAGCAATTTCTCTATTTTATTTTTTTATTTAATTAAATTATACTTAATTAATATCATAAATAAAACAAGTTACTTATTTAATTTAAATTATTTCTCCTTAAAGCGTTCTTTGTGTGTGAACCTGTATGTTATTATTACGTTAGCAATAATTTTAGTATCTCATATTAAAATTATAAACAATGAGCGAAATCTAGTGATACATCATTGTTACCCAAGTAATAATAATTAAATCGATGATTCAATTAAACCTTTCGTGACAATGTACAATTTAATATAATCTCTATGACCAAATATTATAGATTAAACTAGGAGGCATGTAATATGTCATCCTCCTAAAATATGAGGGTTAAATCTCATTTAGATCATTCATATTTCTCAAACGATTCATAATATACCCAACGTCCACTTTTATCATTACCAGAACAATGATAACTTTTAATGGAACCAAATTATATTAATTATCGTATAGAAATATAATGACTTTAGGTCTAAGGACCATTACATCATTATCACTGCGAGAATAACTTATGACACCATAAACATGTAGTATCTCACAACGGGTCAACCCAACACAATATATCTAATACATGTGCCTGCATTTTGACTTTAGTATCACCATACCTATGATCAATGTGATGTGATCATCTGTCAACAAACATATGAGTCTTAATGCATTATTATTGTCCCCTATAATAATACTCGACTAGGGGGCTTTTATGAATATTGATATTATTCTCATAAATCTCATTTCTAAGTCACGTACGTAGAGATATAGAATTGTATATCATATTCAAAGGACATTTATTAATCTAACATTTATATTGCAGTAAATTAAGAGTTAATAAATTATAAAAGGAATAATCGATAGAACATAGTGTTGTCTCCTAGGGCACAAACACTAACATATATAATATATGAATGTTTAATCCTAATTTTATAATAAATTTCATATAAATTAAAATGTAACCATGATCCTGATGTTGTGCACGAACATTAAGTTAATATGCCGGTAAAGTCATATATCCATTAGAAGTTTATATGATATGAATAATTATACATACAGTATAATCCCGAAATGTCAAAATTTTATTTGTATTTCTTGATATGAAGAAAGGGCAGGCTAATGCTAAATATGTGTTGGGCAAGACATGCATGTATAATAACAAAATTAAGTCACATTGACAATCCTGAGATTTAGTTGTTTGATAATCAATTTTGTATTATGTATTGTATTTATTGAGTCTGTAAAAAAGTTAGGAGATTAGACTGAAGTATTTTTCTGTGAACAGATTCAAGCTAAGGAATAAACTCTGGAAGAAGACCAAGCTATGATCATGTCTCATAGAAAAGTGTAGAAATTTGGAGTTGAATAAAACTGTTTTATGAAAAATGTTATAAGCCAAGATATCGACAAGTCACATATCAAGTTATATCGAGAAGTCCAAAATGACTTATCGAGAAGTCCGAAATGACTTATAGAGAAGTTTCAGAGATAGCGACAAGTCAAATGAAGATGTAGAGAACTGGAGATATCGACAAGTCATTTCTACATGTAGAGAATTCAGAGATATCGACAAGTCAAATGGAAATGTGAAGAATTGGAGATATCAACAAGTCAATTTTTCATTAGAGATCTCAGAGATATCGACAAGTCAAAATATATATGTAGAGATCTCAGAGATATCGACAAATCATTTCTACATGTAGAGATCTCAGACATATCGACAAGTCATTTCACATGCAAATATCAAGAGACCTCGACAAGTCAAATATACCTATAGAGAACTCAGAGATCTCGATAAATCATTATACTTATCGAGATGTCACTTCTCTATTGAACAAACTGGAGATCTCGATATGCCTCTCAAATACAGAATGCAGACAAGTTCAAGATTCAAGATTATCAGTCAACATACTATCTATTCACTAGATTGAAAAATCTACAAAATAGCTAGAAAAATACAAGATCAAGGGCCAAGATTAACTGGATAAATGATGGTCACAGACCTACAAGATTTTGCACAGATTTGCTAAGGCTATAAATGAAAATAGAAAATGTTGTTTTAGAAAGTAGTTTAGTACATTTTAGTGCAAGTCTTGTAAATCTGTAATGCTAGTGTATAAAGCATGAACTAGTCCCTAGTTTATAAGAAACCAACAGATTCATATCTTCCTGTATTCTCTCGCGGAAGAAACTGAGTTCTTATATTATTAAGAACACAGAATTTGTAGTAAGACAAACTTAATTAATACAAATCAAGTGAGTTTTGAATACTGTGCTTATTGATTTATTTCTCTAACAAAATATCTTTGCAAATATAAACAGTTTTGTTCACACAATATCCAAACAAGTTTAAAAAGGCTAAAAATATAAAGAAACACATCCACCCCGTGTTATACTCAATATCTAACAATATGAAAATGATCATTTGAGTTTCATTATACTTATTTAGATACGCGTACAAAAAAGCGAATATGACAGGAAAAACAATAATAAGTGGGTTAATAAAATAATTTATAGTTGGTGATGGATTTACCGTTTTGGATGTCTTAAGTAGCTTATTAGACATCTTAAATAGAACATGCAAATTAATTTCGTGAAAATGATTTAGGTCTATCATCAGTTATACTTTTTTGCATTTTTTACCATCAATAATACTTTTAATATAACTATAATAAAACATGCGAGTGCCTCGTAGCCAGTAATGTGCAGCCCAATCATTTTAACTATTGGGCTTATCCAAGGCTTGTTACTTGTAGATTGGAGTGTCTAGTAGCTACTAGAGGTGGCCAGACGGTCGGTTTGACTCGGCCCGGACGTGAACCGGCTCGCCAAAAAATCGCTTAACTCAGTTCGTTGCGTGCCGGTTAATTATTCGGCACTAACCGGCTGCAGAGGCGAACCGAACACGAATCAGCTTCCTAGAAATCGCGAATGGACCGGCCCGGCACGCGAACCGGCCCGTGTAACTCGTGAACGAATCAGAAACTGGTTTATTCGTTATTCGGCCCGGCACTTGACGAATAACAGGCACATTCACCAAGGCGCCAAAAGTTAGTTCACCTTATCTCGTTCTAGCTCGGCATTTCATCAAACACCTGGTGTGCAATGGCTACTACACTCCACAATACATTCACAAATCTTAGCTACTAGCTACTACATACTTGTAGTTGTATCAGTTTTGAGCAGAGAGACACATTTGCAATGGCCTCTTTTTTACTATCTTCTTGTAAATTTCCTATATTTCCTATATGTATAATTAACAGTGCTTTAGCTACTAAACGCCGGAATTCATTATCATGGATTGAGTTTAATGAGAAGAGGCAAATTAACAAGAAGAAGAAGAAGGTGAATAAGTGTAGTGCGAGTTATGAAGTTGGAGGAGGATATTCACAAGAGGAATTGAATGATAGAGATAGCAGAAGAAAAAATCACTTCCAGGGTAAAAAAGAGGACCCTTCTATTGATTCTTCTGCTCACTATCAGGCTCTTCTCAAAGGTGGAGAACAAGTCACTTCTGTTCTTGAAGAAATTGCCAAGCTTGTAACTCTCTCTCTCTCTCTCTCTCTCTCTCTCTCTCTCTCTCGCTCTCTCTCTCTCTCTCGCTCTCTCTCGCTCGCTCTCTCTCTCTCTCTGTCTCTCTCTATCTCGCTCTCTCTCTCTCTCCCTCTCTCTTTCTCTCCCTCTCTCTCTCCCCCCCTCTCTCCCCCCCCCACAGACACACACACTTACACTTCTTTTATCTCCTTAAAGCTTGTTTCTGTATATTCTCAGTGTGCTTATGCTTGATAATTCAAGAATTCTTAGCCCTGTTTCTGAGTTAATAAGTGGAAATGTGATATTAGTTTATTAGCTTTAAATATTAATCAACTGTAAATTTCAATTTTTTTTAACACAGCTGTTTCATTTTTCAATCTACTTGCTAGTTATTCCCCCCTCCCACGAATTCGAAATTGAAAATTATTTTTCTTTTTAATGAAATTTTAAAAACTAAAGATGCTTAGTTCAGGACCTTTCACCTGATGAAAATTTGGGCCAAGATGCTTCCTTTAGGACCTTTTACACAACATGATGAGGCTGGAGACTTGTGCACGGTCTAGGACCTAGCTGTATCAGTATACATGATTTCCATTGTTAACCCCATGTTAAATTTCCAAACCACAACTACACATTTGGATTTTGTGATGCTATGCTTTATTTGCAAACAATTCAAGTCTGAAAGTTGTTAACTAAAAACCACACTCTTTGGTTCCCTTAATTAGTCAAGACGTTGTTTACTGCTTTAATCATTCTCCTTTCAACTACTTATTGCGATTCTGCAACTAACCTTGTGCATTACCCCGCTCCTTCTTTGTCACTTTTTACCATGTACTTATCTGTTATATAATCTCAAAAATCTTTATTTTTGCTCATGTATTATTGGAGTTTGTTTCATATCTGCACACTGATACAGTTGGAAGATGATAACATGGATGAAGCATCTGAGGAGATGGCAGTGCAGTTGGCTGCACAAGGAGTGATAGGGAAGAGAGTCGATGAGATGGAGTCGGGATTTATGATGGCCCTAGATTACATGATACAACTTGCTCAGAATGACCAGGATGACAAGGTGTCATGTTTTGAATTTTTAAATTTTTGCCTAACGTACTTACCAGTCTAACATTTTACATTTCTTTGACTCAACTATATAACTAAGTATGCCCTCATCATATTTAAATTATGGTTCCAGCGCAAGGCACTCTTGGAGGTGATTAAGGAGACCGTGTTGTCACATCTTACAAAGAAATGCCCTCCACATGTAGGGACTTGCCTTAACCTAATGTTCTTTATAATAGTTAATTGTTAAAGGGCATCAACTTTGTACTCATCCGGGATAGATCTCTCTTTTTACATTTTCCAGGTTCAAGTGATTGGACTTCTCTGTAGAACTCCCCAGAAAGAAAGCAGGAATGAATTGCTTAGACGAGTTGCTGCAGGTGGTGGTGCATTTAAAAGTGAGGATGGCACAAAAGTTCATCTTCCAGGAGCAAACCTAAATGAGATAGCTAACCAGGCTGATGATTTACTAGAGGTATTAAGCTAAGAATAATTGCATCATGCATGCGTTTCTTCAAAGCCTTGATCATATATTAAGCGCTTAAAAATTAACCTATGTGGAAAACATACTGGTTATTTTCAAGATGCGTCCACTTAAGTTACTTTCACGTTTTACATAAGAGAACCATCTTTTCCAAAATAGACTTTTAGAAGGGATTGAGTACCACCTTGAAAATAGACGTATCCATCCTGGACTACACAGTCTCCTAATGCAGGCCATACATTTGAGTTCTGCTCACCTCCCCTTCACCCTTGTACAGAAATCAAAAGGTCCTTGGTTCTATACATTTTAAGGTTTTTTTGTACTTCTATGTTCGATGTTTGATTTTAAGATTTGGATGAAAAGTTTGAGATAATATCATATCCTAGATTTTTGTTCCTGGGACCTGGCCTGGACGCCTCTTGCTTTATGTCAATAGGAAAATATATATCATAAACATAACAAGGGATCTGAATTGGCTCACTAATATTTATGATGAAGATGGATATATATATATATATATATATATATATTTTCACATTCCACAACATTGGATGGTATGGGCTCTAGAAGTTACAGGGAGTTCAGCAGTTGCTCTTTCCCTCATCCTGTATTGCAACTTGCAAGTAATTTGTATTGCTCGTGTTTTCCCCCCAGGATAATAGGTTATTTTTTTATCTTGAATGTAATTGTAGTACGCGACCATGCCAACACCTTTTAGAACTTAGAGAGGAGAAGTGAATTTTAGAAAAATAGGAGAAATTTGGAGGGAATTATGGAGATGGCAATGGAAGAGCATTGGAGGGAAAATTACTCAGCAATGTCCCATTCAATGATTTTTCTAGTGATATTAGATCAAAACAAAATTGACTTATGTAATAGACTAAAAGGCTCAGCACTGACCAACTTTTGAAGAAGCAGCTTCCTAAATAAGTTGCTACCAGTTCTACTACACAATCACTTGACTTGGAGTATCCCAGTGTACTAAAATGTCAATGATATAAGTTGGGAGAGTAAATTGTGATGAATGTAATAATTGCAAGTATCCAATACATAATTAGTTCTTTTGATTTATTCCCTATTTGAGGCATTATTAGACAGAGTTTCTGCTTCCAGTAACCAATGTTTTGTCTTAAGTTAGTCGAGTTCACTATGTTGAACTGTTTCTGGAAGTATAACCAGGGTACTTCTTGGCATCCTGATATTAGAAGGACTTATATTCATATATAACATGTGGTCACTAACCCTTCATAGCCGAGTTGGCCATGCGTGGTGTAGACTGTAGAGTGTGTTCAAGTGCCTCATGCAATTAAACTATCTCTATTTATTGTGCCTCCTGAAATATCAGATATATTGATACTATGCATTAAATTAACATGATGCCAAGGCTGCGAAATTGGTTAGCTAGACCTGGTAATTGTGTCATGTGCTTTGATGTCGTTTAACATATGTCAAACCCATCATGGCACTAGAAGAAGTGTCGAATTTCATGTCATATATGTTATATAATAAAAGATATTATGATAAGTGATACTAACAGATATCTCTATTTATAGCGCCTCCTGAAATATAAGATATATTACTATATGTCAAATTTACACGGTGCTGAGGCTGCCGAATTGGTTAGCTAAACCTGTTAATCGTGTCTTCTGATTTCATGTCGTTTAACAATTGTCAAACCCATACAGGCATACATGACACTAGAAGAAAAAGTCGAGTTTCGTATCAGGTATCTTATATGATAAAAGATAATATGATATTATGAAAATATCACTCTTATATGATATTATTACTTTTATAGGATTTAACACGCTTTCAATGTCATAATTTATTTTTAAATGTTATAATCTCTATCATTTGCAATATATTAAGATTGATTTTACAAAGAAATAATTTGCATTATGATATTATATATTTCGTGTATCTCCGTGTTGTATACCAGAACTGAAAATAAGACAATAAATCTGTCCACACACTATTATTTTTTCTGAAAACTGCGGGATCTAGTTAAACTGTCTGTTATATGAGGCAGGGCATGTTCTCAAATCCCTCCTGGCAAATTTTTTATGTTAAATTTTGGGGGTTTGTATATTGGAGTACCCTGGTCCTAGTTGCTGCTGTCGCCACCGATTATAACTGTAAATTTTATGCTAAAACTAGTGCGTAGAATGATGAAAACATGCGGTTATATAAGGTGCCAGTACGTTAGACCATAAATTCTTTCTACCGTATTAATTGAATCTCCCCTCATATTTACTTTATAGTTATGCATGCGGTTATATAAGGTACCAGTTGGCTATATCCCGTATTTTCTCTCCCATAAGTGAATCTCCCCTCCCTAAACTCCCGCCCGTTTATATTATGCATTATATCTGCCAGCTGATTATTTCCTTGCAGACAATGGAAACCCGTGCTGTTGTTCCTGACCGAAAATTGCTTGCCAGACTTGTTTTGATAAGAGAAGAGGCTCGTAATATGATGGGAGGTGGAATACTGGATGAGAGAAATGACCGTGGTTTAAGTACACTCCCTGAACCAGAGGTATTTATTTGTCCGCATATTAGAACAGTGAATGTGTTGTTGGTGACTTGGTGAGGTTACTAGTTAATTCATTCCTGTTGACTTACGCAAGTACCCCTGAATTATATGTACTTCAAAATTCTGTCATTTTGACAATTAGTGCCTTCTTTCCTACTTTCCAATATTTGTTCAATTTTGTAACTGCAGGTGTATTTTTTAACTAAACTTGTTGCTCTGAAACCTGGGAAAACTGTGCGTGAGATGATTAAAAATGTTATGCAAG
Source organism: Apium graveolens (assembly GCF_009905375.1). NCBI lineage: Eukaryota > Viridiplantae > Streptophyta > Magnoliopsida > Apiales > Apiaceae > Apium > Apium graveolens. The sequence goes on from NC_133653.1 coordinate 3,674,128, forward strand.
GAAAAGATGAAGGGGCAGAGGACTCCAATGATGAAGAAGCAAGTAAAAATGAAAGAAAAGTACCAGGTGGAATTGCTGGAAGGGTGAGTTATAAGTTACGCTATTTTCATAATAAATTTCCAATAACGTTCGCTAGTTTTCTGTGTGATTGACCCTTTTGACATTATACAGACTAGTCTTACTGGAGTCAAACCGTTGCCTGTGCGTCCAGGCATGTTTCTGGAGACTGTAACAAAGGTAGCATACAACTCCTTTACTTGTTACTAACATAACTCCTGTCTTGAGATGTGTCAAAAGAGGAAATGCATAAAGAAGCAACATTGACTTTGTTAATTCAGCCATGGTCATTGTTAAAGTTCATGAGCTTGCGGTTTTTATTTTCCACCATTTATACATTGATTTCGGCTGCATATATAAGTTAAAAATGCATCTTGGACATGTAATGCAAGAGTGTATCTGATTCTCTCTTGATATTTCTCTTGCTGGATTTGTAGGTGCTAGGTGGTATATATGCAGGAAATGTCCCCGGTATCACAGCACAGCATCTTGAATGGGTAAATATCTGTCTTTATGCACACACACGTGCAGAACACAGACCACACACAAAAGTTTGTAAACACGTGTTTCCAAGAATAACACATTTTTACTGATATTATAGAAAAATGACTTGCCTCGTTTCTCAATATAATCTATTCCCATAGATTTAATTTCCAAGCAACTAGTCCCTCGAATAAGGCATTCAAGTTTTAAAGTCCTTGTTCTCAGATAATTTATGTATCTGAAGCTCGACTGCACAGAGTTCATTGTTCCAATTTCACATCTTTGTAACTATATGCCGCTCGTGTAAAATAGAATAGACTATCCTTTCGATAAGAACTTCAGCTTCTCTAAAACACGTGACCTTTCTTGCAGGTCCATCAGAATACTCTTCAAGTTCTTCAGGAAATAGCTTTTTAGCTAGTTCCATGGCAGGCACCAAATATATATACCAGTTACGTGTATATATACAATTTTGACCGCAGCTCTTCATCCTGAGATTATATGTAGGCAAGATAGGTAATTTCAAGACCGACTTATATATTGGTAATGCATATATGCTTTCACTTTTTCTCACCCCAATCCCAGAATGTAATGCTATAATTTTCTACCGAAAACAGATTAAAGAGATCTTTATAGTCTTTATTTGTTCTGGTAATTCATGTTAAGTACATTTTAAATTAATCTTGTCCCCGGTTTTGGTTGGGGAGCTGTGATTCTGCATGTATCCAGGCATGCCATCTGGGATGTCAATTCTCAAACTATAGTCAAGTTCCCAGTTCATGAACTATTAACTTAAACATTGATGTTCTTGATTCTTGTCTAAATTATCTGCTATCTGGAAGAGGAAGTTCGAAATGAGCATTCCTTATCCTAGCACTAGCATTGTAACAAGATTAACAAGTAACTAGATTCGCTAGTTGTATGGAGAACACCTTTTTGTTGGAGATTTTTGAGACCCCTTTATGTTCTATAAGTAAAATTTTGCATAAAAATATTATAATTTTTTTTTATTTTCGAATCATGTTCTGCAAAGATAATTATATTTATTCAAAATCTTGAATATTATATATGTACTGCATGTAGAATATTACAAAATATTTTATTTCACGAAACATGTTTAGTTTGCAGAATATTTGTTCAGCTTGCATAAAATATACATTCTACTTATTAAACTTAAACGATCTGCAACAATTTTATTGAATTAGTGATATTCGTAAGAATATATTTCATAAAATAATATCCCTCCGTCCCTTCCAATTGTTTACATTTCTGAGAAGGTGTCAGACACGTATTTTAAGGTGCATAAAAAGTATAGTTATGTAACTTATTTTTACAATTTTCTTTTTCTGAATAAAAGTTGAATATTTTAATTTTTAGTCAGAAAAATAAAATTGTAAAAAATGTTACAGAACTATACTTTATTTGCACCTTAAAATACGTGTCGGACACTGTCTTAAAAATATAAACAATCGAAAGGGATGAAGGGAGTATATTTTATGATAGTTTTGATTGCAGAATATAGGTGATTTCCGAAGTCTTCATATAAACTTTTCTCTCGTTTATAATTCTAGTATAGCTGTAAATAACCATAAACATAATATAAAAAGAACCTTATATGATCGTTAAAAGTCTTTGGGTAATGTTGTTGAAACTTAATTAAACATCTTGTATTCAAACGGATAGACAAATAAGGACCTACCATGTTCTATCAAAGAAGACCAATTAAGTTACGGAATAATCGCAACCCAAGCGTGCGTTTCCATGATTAATTGATTGTGCTTTTTTCTTATATCTTCTTTTTCCATTCCATTTAATATCAATTTTATTTATGCATTGTTTTCATATTCCAACATGTCTTATTCATTTATCAATATTGACTACCTTTTCTCTTGTGGAGTATTATAAAAGATAATGATAAAAAGAATAATGTGGCCCCCGTAATCTCATTTTACAAAATTTGCAGGTTATTGGCAAATTACATGTTGTCAATGTAGTAGCTAGCTAGTACCTAGTGTCATTTCTTATGACCGACCTCATATAATTTTGAAATAATATCATATTACAAAATTTGCAGGCTATTGATAAATGACGTGTTGTCAATATCGTATCTAGCTAGCTAGTACTTAATGTCATTTCTCATGTCGACTTCATATAATTTTGTAATAATATTATATTGCAAAATTTGAAGGTTATCTACCAATTGCTTACATGTTGTCAATGTAGTGTAGCCAATAATCGTAACTAGCTAGCTAGTACTTACTGTCATTTCTCATGGCCGACTTCTCAGACATGTGCATGGATACATAATGAATAATACGTATATATGTAACATTTTTATTAATAATAATGTCTTTTTATTGAAAAATAATTAGGCCATTCGAATATATGTTCCAGAAATTTCGGGAAGAGTGAAAATCAAACTCAAAATCTTGAACAATAAAAGATAAGTTATTTTCATTTCAGATATCTCTATTCTCTGAAAATGGAATGAACGAGAATCGAATTAAAAATTCTGGAATAACAAAATCAGATGAAATTGCATTGTTAAGAGATTAGTAATATGAAATTAGGTTTTGAAATTGACTGATTTTATGTCCTAGCACTTTTAGGGTACATAGCTAGAAGCCTATCAGTCTTTAGGAAAGTGCAATGTCAAATCAGTAGCCTTGGAGGTCATCACAAGACTATTGGCATTATACGTAGCACCATCACATGCATTATCTTCAAGTTTTTTTTATGCTGTTAGAGAGTCTATTTATCTATAATTTAATCTTGATTAGGTTACTTTGCCAATAATCTCCTTTCATAATTATGTTAGGTGAGGCTAGACTATAACAAGATAATGTTCTCACAAGCAATCTTATTAAGTAGCTTTAGCCCTTTATGTAGTTGTCGACTAGGATTTAATTTAAGGATTTTTCTAGTGTGTGCCTGATGATCACATGCTAAGAAAGTGTTATAGATGAGTTGTAAAAATTTGATTGGTGAAATGCTCAATAATAACTGATGGACCCCCTGTATGCACAAAAATCTCCATCAATCAAATTTTTACAACTTATCTATCACACTTTTTTAGTATCTGCCGATGGACACATCCTAGACAAACCGTTAATTATAATTACTGGCAATAATACGATACATGTCATTAACCTGCAACTTTGAGCTTGGAGTAAATTTTTAATTTCCAGAGCAAACAACATGTGAAATTAAGAGCTCTTTTATTCTTGGCCGCTCGGTAATTAACACTAAACATGAACTTCAATTCTGGTCATCAATTTCATAAATTTTGGACTTCATTTATTTTTTTCTCAAATTAACTGCAAATTTATAGACAGAAAATTTAGATTAGAGCAAGTATAATAATGGCCTACTAGATGCCTAATAAATATAATGAAATGTAATGTCCTAGTGATTTAAGACACGATTTTGCATATTAACTTCAACAATATGTCTTATAATGGTGCTCTATTATTAGTATAATATTATATTTGAATTACATTGGAGGAAAAAGAAAAAATGATAGAGAAGAGATTTGTAAAATGAGAGTGAAATAAATTTTTTATTGATATAAATTAAATAGGGCATGCCTAGTGATGCCTTAAAAATGAGGCATTTGATAAATGTCATAGTGTTTTAAGACACCACTGGAACAGGGTTGGAGCACTCATTTAAACAAAATGCCTTAATTTCTAGTTTAAGACGTGAGTTTAGGACACTCTTGGACTTGCTCTCAGACCGGCTATAGCTAGGCATCTATTGCAATTTGCAACCAATAATTAACTGTGGTCCTGAAAATTGGATTAGCTGTATTGATAAAAAATTTGAGCATGTATTATTTTATTTATTTATTGATGGAGCTCAGCAGATCATTTTTCTTTGCATATAATTTTTATATATTTTTATAAGAAAGGGGAAAACTATACAAAAGGAAGTTCATAGGACAAGCCTACAATTCATTCTCTCATTGAACTTAATACATACAAATCATTGTTAAAAATAAAAAGGAAAATGCTGGTCACCTGAACTGGTTCTCAAAATATTTTTAAAATGCTTACATGTAGTAACAGTATTTAATAATTTTCTAATAATTTCTAATAATAAAATGTGACATGCATTTGCATGTACACTTATAAATGATTACATAATGTTGTGTTACGTCATCTGAAAAAAAATCAGCAACTAAAATCAGCAACTAACTAATTGGGAGGAAGCTAACACTTCTCAAACAAATAGTATTAAAAAACAAAAAATAACCGTCCGCAAGGGTTGACTTAGTTGGTTAAAGAGTAGATAATTATAATCTTCATCACAGTTTCGAATCGCACGGAAGGAAAATTTGTGATTATATCTCCTAAGTCAGAGATTAAAGAGTAGATAATTATACTCTTCATCACAGTTTCGAATCGCACGGAAGGAAAATTTGTGATTATATCTCCTAAGTCAGAGATTAAAGAGTAGATAACTATACTCTTCATCACAACTTCGAATTGCAAGGAGGAAAAAATTGTGATTATATCTCCTAAGTCAGAGTCTGTCGTTTAAATGAGTTTTACTTGCTTAAAAAAGCAAAAAAAAAAAACAAGGAATATGACTCTTGCTTGCTAGAACATATTTGCATTTAGATGACCTTGCAATTTGCAAAATACAATATATATACATAGAGATATTAATGATATTTCACTTGATAAAAAGAGAGTTATTCCTTGCTTCTTGGTCAAGATATAGAGACGACGACTATGGCAACGCGTAGCAAAATAAATTATATACAACAATAATATAGGGACAAGAGGCAAAGTGATGAGATGCTCTTCAAATCTCGTGATTTACGCGTTAAGAAAACGCAATTAACATCTAAAGATGATATATCCGTGATCATTTCTAATTCATGCGCGGACCTGCAATCTTGCATTTTGACTAAGATTCACATCATATATATATAGACTAAAATTTTACGGAGAATACGTTTTTTTGAAACCATTGAGATCACTTATGTTCTGCAACTAAAATCTTGCATAAAAATATTGCAAAACGTATTATTTTACGAATTATGTTTTACAAATATCATTATTTTATTCAAAATCTTCAACATCATACATGTACTGCATGTAAAATATTACAAAATATGCTTAGTTTGCAGAACATTCGTTCAAATTGCAGAACGTATGTATTATACTTATTAAACTTAAATAATATTCAACAATTTTAATGAATTAGTGATATTCGTAAAATATACTACACATAATAGTATATTTGATAGTGTTTTGATTGCAGAACATAGGTGGTCTCCGAGATCTCCGATAAATATATGGTCTCCATAGAACTTTTTTCTTCCTCTATATATACATGGGTTGATAATTCGCAAAATTTTACTCTTTATATCTCTCTCATTTGTTATATGCGCCAACCTTTCTAATAATGATATGAGACCCAACGTGCATTTATATGCGCCAACGAATTAAAATCAGCCATGTGTCAACTACGCCATTTGATAAATTTTTTGGGAAGATATTTGGGGTACCTAGCACTACTCATATATGGAAAAAATGGACTACATAAAACTTTACTCTCTCTCTATATATATAAATATGGGTTGATAATTAGCAACATTTTACTCTTTATATCCCTCAAATTTGTTTCCACTTTATTTTTGAGATATTCCTTCTTCTTTTTTTTTTGACTAAATATGACTTATAACCTTAGAAATGAGTATCTATTTTCAGAGGATAAACTCTTTACCACTGAAGCTATCCAATCGTGCTCAAAGATATTCCTTGTAATTGTTTATATTTCAATATCTGAACTACACGTAATTTGAATATAAAATAAGTTATAATATTTGATTTATATTTTAAGGGCTCATACCATTTTTTTTTCTTTCACGAATATTGATTTACATTTTAAGGGCACATACTAAAACTTTTTTTCTTTTCACGATTCAGTTATAATTTTTGTGAAATTAAAATTTTCTTTTTCGCTGAAAAGAAAACTTTCTATCCATGAAAAATTATAGCAGAATCATAAAAAAAATCAATCTGAACTCTTGGAATATAAATTCGACATCTCTTAATAAGTGTGTTGTATATAATTAATCTATTATTTACAAATTTTGTAAAAGTTCAAGTTTTTTGGGAGAGTCATGAGTCTTGACCATGGTGTGTGTATCCACACATCAACACAACAGAGCAAATATAAACTTCCACAGTACTCAACAGTTGCAGGAATTTGAACTGATTCTCGAATCAATTTATTTGATCTTATTCTTGTAAATGGGGGATGATTTAAGTGATTAGATACTTGTTGTCTTCCACATGAAAGAGATGAAACACAGCATGAATCAACCACCCTCCTATCCCTGCCAAAACAACTGCTATACGTTAAATACTTACTTCGTCCCTTTCAATTATTTACATTTTTTAGAGAGTGTCCGACACGCATTTTAAGGTGCATATAAAGTATAGTTCTGTAAATTTCTTTTACAATTTTGTTTTTCTGAATAAAAGTTAAAACATTCAACTTTTATTCATTAAAAGAAAATTGTAAAAATAAGTTACAAAACTATACTTTTTATGCACTTTAAAATGCGTGCCGGACACTTCCTGAGGAATGTAAACAATTGGAAGAGACCGAGGGAGTATTAAGCAAACGCCCATGCGGGGGTCACTTTTCAATCAACCAATATTAAGACAGCAAAACAGCCCCTTAAACTAAGCTAATTAATTAAATTAGTTCTCTTAAAAAATTAAATAGAGAAATATGTGCACCACATAATCCCAAGTGGGTAATGGAACCATGTGCGATCATATGGTGGTTGCCCCTTTCAAGCCCCACTTCTAGAGCTAATCACTTTTCACCCCCTCTAAATCCACAAATCTTGAAAATGATAGATTAAATATATTCTTATTACTCTCTCTTTTTATAATCTTTTGTCATTGATTTTTTATGAAATTAATTTATTTTTGACATAATATTATATGAGATTTTCTATGGTGTGCCTAAGGCACACAATAGTTACTAACTCTCGTAAAAATGGGCTCTTGTTATTGGTCGTTGAATAATAAATGTTAATGTTGTCGTGCATTCACATCAATTCCACCAATAAAAAAAGCCCATTTTTATTGGAGTTAGTGAAGAAAGACCGATATTATATATATAAAATTTTAAATATTCTGTCATAAATTTTTTGTCAAAAATATCCTTTTTTGTTGTAGTGATATTAAAAAATACCGTCTAGTCGCGCGTTTAGCAAAAAAAAAAAAGAAAAAAAGAAAATATTGTCTAGTCTAGTTTAACATATATTTAATATTTCTTAAATTATTAAATAAATAACGTATAAATGTTAATTTCGGTCATTTTGAACACCGAACATTGATACAAACATCAAAAATAATTCAAAAATGTTCTTAAATTAAATTACACGACAGTCATATATAGGCAATAATACGATAATAACTCATCATTTAGAAACTGTTTCGAAAACTATTTAAAATATGATATATTGGTATTTCTCAAAGACGGAATATTTATTTTATTTATAAAATATACTTACTACCATAACCATTGTCTAATTTTATTTATAAATATACTTATCAACTACCACAACCATTTATATATATCTAATTATCTTATCTTCATAATTAAGAGGGGGATTGATTCTTAAGTCTCCTTCATTTTGTCACCTCCCATATCTAATCTCTCCTTCCTTTCTTCATATTAATTTCTATTCACTCGTTCATTCCTTTTATTTGACTTTTCATTCACTATACATTTCTGATTTCTCTCTCTACATACATATTTGTTTAAAACTTCTGTTTAGGTATGTTCAAAGATAATACACAAAAACTGCACATGTATATATAAACACACACGTACGTTGTGTCAGAGAATTAAGTGAATCCCTTTTGTCCTCCCTTCTCATTGCTGAGAGAGAGAGAGGCCCCTTTGTGTCAGAAGAAAATCTTATATTCTTGTGTCAGAAACCCTAAATCTTGTGTCCATTTATGTTATATACCATGAATCCAAACCCTAAAAATCAGCACTCAATCAAAACAAGGTTCACATATAGGTTTCTTCGAGCCCTAAAACAAGTCAACACCAGGTATACAACAGCTAGATCCAGCTCCAGTAGTAGTGCTAGAAGATCCCTTGAGATTAAACAAGCTGCAAACATGTGTATGGCAGCTACAGTGGGGTCTAAAAGAGCATGGAGCCGGGCCATGCTTTCGAAGATTCGCAGGCGTCGACAGATGGTGAGATCAAGAAGATTAAAAATTGGAAACCCTAGAAGAAGAATTAATAGCTACTGTGGTGAAAGTGAAACAGAAGAGCTGAGGGAAATAGTTCCTGGAGGTGAAGGACTGGATACAAAGAGCTTACTGGATGAAACAGCTCATTATATAAAGTGTCTTTCCACACAAGTTGAGGTCATGAAAGATATTCTCCATCTTTACTCTCTGCCTGTTAATTAAGTAATTATAATATACCAACATATATATATATATATGTTATCATGTTTCTCATATATACTTGTTGTGATTATAAGTGCTTACACAGTCCCAGATTGGAGAGTGACTGCAAATAAATTATTAATGAAATGTTGAAAATAGTGTGTGTGCATATTCAACATGATCAGTTTAAAGGCCAAATGGTGGAACAAGTTTCTGATACCCTAAAAAGAGGTACTTTGAGGATATGCAAAATTTGCACTGCAAATTTTATACTTTCGAGATATATATGTAGAAATATATAGATTACAGTGATTAGAATGTTATTTTTTGTTTTTCTGCAGATAGGTCATCAGAATTGATGCAAGTTGGATATGTTTTGTTTTGTATATATATTGTGATTGGATTTTCTCTGCTGGTGCTCTATATATCATACATGGTGTCTAGTGATTTTTCTTTTTACCTTAAACTTTGTATACAGGAGGTATATACTTTGTCTGCTTGGGAGGTAGAGAGTTTGAAGTTTGAATTGTAAATATTTTAAGTGTACTTCTGCATCCATCTCCCCCTATCTCTCTCTTGAACACATCAAATTACATTTTAGAATTTTCTGGCAAAAAAATGCTTAATTAAGTTGAAACAAAATTGCCAAAGACTTTGTAAATATGATCAAAACATCCCCACTAGTATTTTAGCCAATGCTGTAAAACTCGAAATCGTTTCTACTCGATTACCCCAAAATTCGAGTAATAGACCGATTTACGAGTATTTTTGCTTAAATCCGAATTGATTCAAATTCAATTTCCAAGTTCTCGGGCCGAGTACTTGTTTAAATACGAATCGGTTCACCTCTGATTTTCGAGTACTCGTCCGAGTTGGCCAATTTTCTAAAATACTGATTTTAGTTAAGAGAAATGCATCATCGGAACAAAGAAATTTTTACATGATATTTATAAATTATATTTATGATATGTTACCCACACTTATACGTATAAGGGTTTCTACCCTTTGAATATTGCTCTAATAATTATTATTTTTGGTATAAAGCGGCTAAATTGTAACTTTTTGCTTTTTATGAATAAAAAATTTAATTGGAATTAGAAGATCAATCACTTGCTTTCGAGGAAAAAAAAGAATAATAGAAGTTCTTACCTTCATCTATATTATTACACCCTAATATAGTATAAAATAATAATTATTTTGTAAAACTTAAAAAATATATATATATATATATGTTGTTTGAGGGTCACTAAAAAAAGTAATGCTAAATTCAACTATATAAATTTAATCGGCCTAAATTCGACCGAGTTATTTCATTATTTCATTGGATATCTCAAATGTGAAAGCATAGATATGGTGGTTGCAGTCTGGTGGAAATTGTTTGATTAAAATAATTTTAGGCTAATTAACTAATGCGAGCTAGGCAAAATGTCTGTGCTTTTTCAAAGACAGCCTGTAGCTAAACAAGCTGCTTCGCTTGCCTTTTGGTTGATACAAACAGAGCCATGCAGTACTTACTAATATAGCCGGCCACACGGTCGGGCCGATCGTGCCGATCCGAATTTCTAACGGTCCGGTTCATCAGTAACTTAAGTCATGAACGGCCTGTATAACTAGACGAATAATTAACCGACACGCAACGAGCCGAGTCAAATGAGTTTTTGGCGAGCTGGTTAACGTCCGGGCCGAAAACCGGCCATTTGGTCACCTCTACTTACTAATAGTACACACTAGGGGTGAGCATATCCGGTATCCGATTTAAAAAATCCGATAATTAGGATATCCGATTCGAATAATTTGGACCGGATATCCGATCCGGTTTTTTTCTATAGATTCGGATCCGGATCATATTTTTTCATAAAACCGGATATTCGGATCCGATCCGATTTTTACTTTTTTTAATAAAAATCAAATTATATATATAAATACATGATAAATTATATTTATTTTAGATTTTTTCTTAAAAATATTTAGCGACATTATGACGGTTTCCCTCTGGAACTTTCAAAATTTCAGCTTAATATCTAATTTACTCATCATTCCTTCATTAATATCATAAAAAAATTGATATAATTGTGTAATATCAATATTAACAAGTTTATATTGACCATGCTTGCAAATTTGACATAAGTGATGGTAATAAATAATAATTTATGTTTGACGAGTATTCTAAAAAATAAATATGAACAAATTTAATATAAGTGTGCAATTAGAAATATGTTTATATTGATCATGTTCGCTAATTTACAATCAATATTTATATTGAATTAATTTACGTGTCACTATTTTTCCCAACTAATAATATGATGACAAAAGTATAGTTTCATGCATCATCAGTTTCAGAACTCGAATATGTATTACTTATCACGTAAATCATAATTTTTTTTAAAAAATGGAAGTTTTAAATGAATCTGGATAATCCAATTTCCGGTCCGGTTTAATCGAATATCCGAATATCTGAATATCCGATTAAATCGGATCCAGATACGGAATGTAATTTTAGCGATCCGAAAAACCGAATATCCGGTTTTAATTTTAAATCGGACCAGATATCTGGTTTTGCTCACCCCTAGTACACACTCCATAATACATCTCAAATCATATTTATCAAAATAATAATGCATCATTACCTCTCAATCCTCAACCAAGTGCTTAGGTTTTATTATTATCAAAGACAAGACAAGACATTTCTTTAACATCTAATCTAGCTACTTTTAACAAATCTTAAATCAAATTGACTTTATGAAAAGCAAAAATGATACTCCACAAATTGATGGTAAGATTTTTGATCCAAAACCCATGTTTTGAAAATATTGTTTTTTGTATTTTTCATAAATAAGATAGAACCTTCGTGTGTACATATACCTTTCACGAATAAAAATACGTCACTTATGATTTAAAAATGTTTGACGATTCATTCTTTTATTTATATCTTGTCCTTTTTTTTGACAAAAATAACTGAGAAACGGAGAATAAATTCATAAACATTTGACTTATTCAATCGTGCTAAAGTATTCTTGCCCTAGTTGGCTGAGATGGTAGCCAAAATCATTGATGAAATGCATTCTTTCCTCAATCATCAACCAAACATGTTGTTTTTGACCAAGCATCACTTGTGTGCCTAATAAATCCCCAAATCAATATTGGTATTGCGACCCTTATTTATTGTTATTTCTATTATTATATTAATTGCTAATTGTTATTTTTATAATTTTCAACAACTCGAATTACAACACGCAAATGAACTTCGCTAATTCTTCTGTTGTTGATTTCTGTCTTCATTTAGCTTTTTTGCTAATGAAAATATTTTAATTTAACATATACGTACCAGGTTTTTCAGAATTTAATAAAACAAATTGACAATAAAATAATTTGGACCTCACCTTGAGGCTACAACTTATGGTAAGTGAAAGCCCATGGATATGTAGTCCATCAACAATCTACTGATGGCCCAACTGAGAATTAGACCTGCTTCAGCTTGGCAATCAATCTCAACAAGTTCCTTGTGAAGTTATATGAGTTCCCAGAAAACATTACCTTGAAGGCGTTATAAACTTATAATTATGCTCACTCCACTTCTTAGTCTCGTACTCTCATGTAGATCGTACAAAACAGTACCTTTAAGGCGTTAACAACCAAAGAGTAAAAACAGATATCGGAAAAACATTGAACACCACACTGGAAAAAGGATGAAGCAATGCAAGGAGGACTATCAACAAATCTCCAAAATGCGTCAAACTGAAACTTCGGCTAAAAAATTAACAAGACGCATCAGAGATTACTTCTCTGAAGTCCGACACTCTATGACTCCGACAGTCACTACAAGAGAAACAGGTTATTGCGATGCAAAGGAAAATTTCGTTGCAAAGATAGGAATGTAAACTCAAAAGGTCAAACCTCTATTCGTTTCTCTCCTGCCAAAGAAGGTATATAAATGCAGCAAAAAATGCACAGAGAAACACTCACAATATGTGTACCATGCCACCGCCTAGCTGTCTAAACCACACCCTGGCTCTGATCAGAATACGATTGACAATTTATCCTCCCTACTAGCAATCAGAACAAAATGACCACAGAGCACACAAATTGTACACGAAACATTCCTGACACCATACCACATACCAAACAAATCTTGTATCTGTGACAACCATGGCTTATCAATAGTACATAAGCGCTCCTAAATGACCAGCGAAAGTAGAAAGACGCCTAGGAACCTCTTGGCCCATGCCCAAGAGCTTTTTAAATATCGACTATTCATGTAAGCAGTTTTTGCACCCATGTATACAAACTTTATATTGCAAGAGCAAAGGGAATAATAACTTATCATTCTAATATCAAATAATTTAAGAGGATTCGATTTATTGTAAGATTGATTACACCGCAGCAGGGGTAGGCCCAGGATATTAACTAATAGTCTAATATCAAATGGAAAAAGAAAAGTACTTGAGACATGATGGTAACTCGATAAATGAACATGAAAGAGCATGCCTAAATACATCCCAACACAGATTACTTGTATTTTCCATTATTTGTTCCACTCTTACAGCAAAGAATCATGTCTGCTTCACCAAGAAACATTCACACAACAAAAAAACAGAGAAAAAGACTTGATCGCAGTAAATGGTCACAAATACTTGTAATGGATTTAACATCAAAAGAAAAACTTCTCGCCTTCTTCATTTCTATGTCCTCTAAGCCTTTAAGAGGAGAGACATTGCTATCAAAGACACTCCTCCAGAAACTTACCGCATTAACCGCTGATGCAACAGGAACTAACTTGCAGACTCCTAATTCTATATACCAAAATCCGCAAGCAAGCACACTTAAATGAAACATGAGACAGACCTGCTAAACCAGAATTCTTTTAAGACAGATGTACAAATTACAATGCAAGAAATACTCATGGATTTGATTGAACATTTTCAAAATTTGACTCATTGCCACTTTCAACATCTTATAGAATAGCCCTTGCCAAATCTTTGTGATAAAGTTGATATCTGAAATTTCCATCTGACGATCTCTGCAAACAAATAAATAGATCAGCTTAAATTTCTAAAATTGATCATTTAACTGAACATATACTACTACAACCAGTATAAGGTGCAGAAGCTAAACGTAGTGTGCACCGCTGAATATACATACTGAAAATTTTAAAAGTTATTACGGCTCATAATTTCTTAAATAGGCATGGCGATTTAGCTTTTAAATAAAAGAGGGCAGACACGATCCAAGCACGTGTCCCCATTTATTTTGGCGCGCAGCCATCCGCCAATTGCTCAGTAAAGAACAAGTTTAGCCCGTGTGCAGTAAGCTGCACATTTATTACATAATCCCGACAATTGTTCTATGCAGTAAGCTAAACATTTATTACATAATCCCGACAATTATTCTTAAACAACACATTTTCACTTTTTCCCGCAGAATCTCACTTTATCTTATGCACTGTGTGGGAACTTCACAGAACAACAAAAAGATACTCATACTATAAATTAAAATTCAAACTTGTGTCCCGAATAGCATTTTTTCTGTCTCAGGTGGGTAACGATGTAAGGGTCGAAGGTCATTACTTGAACCTCTTATTTCACATTGTCACCCAAAATAATCTACAACAAAAATTACAAGGTAGGGCAGGAAGGTTACAAACTTGCCAAATATCAACTCACATCTGATGTCTGGATATATATTTTAATCATCAACCTAGAATGTATCACATACAATGACTAACTAAATCAAAACCCTCAAGTTATTCATCATCAATAGCAAGATGACAGGCCTACAATTCAACAGAAAACGGAAACACTGAGGCCAAGACCACTACGTAAAATTTGGAACAGAAATACTACAATTTTTCTGCCACATAAAAACCAGCCTAAGTAACTAAATTCATTCAGTGCAGTATCAGTATCGCAACATTTCCAATAATCAAAGATTTCAATAATAAAACACAAACCGCAAACCAATAATTCACAAGCCAGCTCAATTACAGCTTATCAAAAACCAATGCAGCTTATAGCATTACACAATTTAGCTAATCAATGAGCATAAAGATAGAAAGACCTTAGAATCAGCATCAGCCATTTCGATAAATTCTCGAGACTCCAATAACTGAACAGCCAAACACTCTTTCGGAGTCTCGAAAGAAGACAAAGAGAATTGCTTAGAAACGACACCAACATCAAAGTAAATCAATCCAGAACTAGGAATATCCACCCGAATTTCCTTAACTTGAAACCACAAGAACAAATCTTTAGCCGAAATACCCGAAAGCTGATCAATTTTACCCACAGTTAAAACACCCGAAATGTTCCGATCATAGTGTAATTCATTCTCATACATAGAATTACAAGGCTGGTCTAAATACACTTGGAAGGTTCCAGAATCATCAAAGCTGAAGTCTTTAACACCTTTTGGGAATAAACCGCTGGGTAAATGGTAAGATTTGAGTAAATCATAAATTGTTACTGATTCAGAGGATTGTAGAGCTTGTAAATGGGTTGAAATTGAAAGAGCTGAGAGGAGTATAATGAAGAAATGAGGGTAATTCATGGTTTTCATGTTGATTGACTTTTAAAGCATAGGGGCTTTTATTTGTTTTGGGGGATTTTGGGATTAGGGTTTAAGAGTAGAGCAGGAGCAGAGAGAGAGAGATTGAGCGAGAGAGAGAGAGAGAGAGAGGTAATGAGTGAAGTGACAGAGAGAATAGAAAATAAAAAAAATATCTACTTATATTAGCAGCTCATTATTAATATAAATTGGACATTCACCAAAATTTACTAATTGTTTTATTAACTAGGATTACTATATTTGAGAATGTTTTTTTTGACGTATATGGTTTATAAAAGAGTATCTATTTTGTTAATTCTCGGGATGAGTTAACATTGAACCGAGCACCTAAAATGACAGAACATAAATTTTTAATTATTTGAGTTATCCAACTGTACTCATATTTGAAAATGTATCTTATATTTACGAGATACAGATAAAAATGTCTAAAATATAATAAAGATTTTAGTACGTAATAAGGGAGGTTTATGAGTACGTAAATGTTTTATTCATAAATATATATTTCGTGTATTTAAAATTTATTGTATCTCATGTCGAGTTAAGGTGAGTACGTGCTTATGATACTTATCTAATTTAAGATATATAAAGTAATTTTGATCCGGCTATTTAATCTAAAATGAGCACGAAGTTTGGAAAATATATGAAATATATTTTCAATATTTAGTATAATTTATTAAAAAACTAAAATTAAAAAATATATTTTGAAAGCACTTTATATTAGATACTCCTTCCGCACCATAATGTATTTCCTATATTGACTTTTTATACTGTTTATGTTAAACGATTGACTAATAATTTACGTCTGATCTATAAGATCATACATAGTCATGAGTGATTTTGTTGAATCCGTATTTATGAGTACTTTAATACAATGAAGTTTTAATATTTAAAACTAATACGAAATTAAAAATATTAACAATCAAAAGTGTGCATTGACAAACATATCCAACACAAAAAGGAAACGTTTTTAGAAAGGAAACGTTTTTAGGGACGGAAGGAGTAGTAAATATTAGTGAAATGAGTAGGATCCTTTGTTGTAGCTAGGACCTAGAGGAGGATGATACTTTACTTTCTGATAAGCATGAGAATGAAGAAGATGATAAGTAGGAGATAATAAAAATAAGAGAAGTATAATACTATGACATGAACCAAGTTACAAAGTTGTGGTTGGGATTTGAGAGGCTGGCAGATGAATCCAAAGATAGTTTTCATTTCTCACCAGTCACCACCAATCACCTTGTTCTGATCTACACAGACCCCCTCTACCATTAATGACAAAAGGGGTCTGGTCCTATACATTATTTGTATTATTTTTTATCAAAAATAATTCAAGATTTGAATGAATGTGTAGTGTGAATTATTGTGTGAAATTTTGAGGAGACCATGTGAATATGAGACAAGATTGTACTTGTTATATTGGGCCATTTATGTTTCTTAATCACTTGCTAAAACAACCATTTAAGTCTTGTATATTGTTATATATTAGGGCAAGTTTAAACATCATTCTCATTTATGTTAAACTGTATAGAATATAGGTAAATTGGTCTCTAACAAGTTATTGTTATTAACCATTTTTGCGACACTAGTTATAAAATTCCCTCGACACTTGTAATGGATTCTCATTAAGTGTGAATGGATTATATACATTCTATATACGAAAAATTTTGGTGTTAAACCTATCTGTGAAAGATTATAGCAAACAAATGGTTGCAACTGTCATTCGTTGTCATGGAAAAGGAGAGTATACATTGTACAATTAGCATGTATATATCTTGACATGCATCACTAAATCAAGATTAACAGGCACAAGCACAATATTATTGTAAAGTTTTGGTGTGAAGATGGTTCTTTGGTTGTCGTATTAGGAATACGGCTAGTGTGTATGTTTAGAGTATAGACATCGCAAGGCAATGTTTATCATGTTGGGTCAAAGTTGCCAACTTGACCATGTTCATCTTGTCTGGCAATATGTCTGCTTCTTGCAGTTGCAGGTCTCTTCTCTTATATATCTGCTGCATAATAGAACAGTTAGTAGGTTAAAAAACACCCTGAAACATTCTTACTTTGTCTGCAGTTGAATTCTTTAAACATTTATAGCAAGAATTAACATGATCTGTGAGTTAGTGTACATATTGATTTAAGGTTTCAGAATATGCTTACAGCATGGCTTAAACAAACTAATCTATGATTAGTGAGGATTCATTCTCCATAAGCATGCTTAATTGCTTATGGCATGGCAGATTAATCTCTTTGCCACCTAACTTAGCAGGCGTACAATTATGGAGCAAGCCCTCCATGTTTTCAACTTTCTACTTTCTTTATTATTGGGCCTGGCAGCATTTACTTTATCTACTTATAATATAACAAATGTTCATGTCTTTTCCTTGGGCTCTTATTCTCTGGACCAGTTCTAGATATTGGTGTAATGCAACAACTTGAGAATGGACCCAAAAGTTTAAAACAGTTTCTGTTGCTAATTTATCAGTCCACTGGAATAATTGACTAACAGAACATGTAACAAACCCCTTCCATATCAGGTTATCAGAGCATCTTAAATGTGGGTCTTCAAGAAGTTGTTAATTTTTATGTGGCATGATAATTTTAGTTACCGAACATGCTAGAGTTATGGGTTGTCAAAATATTGTTAATCGAGATTGCCAAAAACTTGACAACTTTCTCATTTAGTTAAATGTAATTTTCGTCCAAAAAAGTATATCCAACATTATTGTATTAATGTAGAGATCATATCGAGAGCTATTAGATTTGTCAACAATTGAAATGTAATTTTAAAAAATGTTGCCAAAGATGATAGAAAGGAGATATAAGATAGAAAACTAATATATATATATATATATATATATATATATATATATTGACTTGATAAAATTTGGAAATATTTTGACAAGTGCTATTGGAAATGCTCTTATATACATATACCGTGGTGGGCTTGACTAAAATATACAAGGCACCTATGAAATATTTTGTCTATAAATTTTTGTATATGTCATGATCCCGTAATTTAATTTCAACTTCAGTCACGTAATTCACGACCTGCACATCGTGAATATATGTTCTTCATGTATTAATTTGCGGGGATGGTGTTGACCATAGAATGTGCCTAGAATATATGATATTTAAGGCAACAAAATTGTAAAACACTTTAATGGTAAACTTGCGTGGATATCATGATCCCGTAATTTAATTTCGACTTAAGTCACGTAACTTACAACCTACACGTCCTGAATATATGTTCTTTATATAAAATGTATGTGTTTGCAAGGGTGGCCTTGGTTATAGAATGCATCTATAATACGTGATATTCAAGGCACCTGAAATTATGAAAACCCTTATTTATGAAGTTGCGTGTATGTCATGACCCCGTAATGTAATTTTGACTTAAGTCACGTGATACACGATCTACGCATCCAGAATATATGTTATTCATGTGAATGTATCAATTTATAACACTTGTTTAGTTGCGAAAAAATTACTTTATATGATATCGTATAATAAGCGAGATCGTTCTTACTCTTTTCTATTTTTAATATTTATTGTATGTACTTGTCTTTTCTTGGGCTCTTGTTCTCTGACCACCTCTGGATATAGGTGCAATGTGATCCATTATAAGATTGCTAAAGGGTCAAACTCTACCCAGCAACTTGAGAATGGACCCAAAAGTTTAAAACAGCTTCTGTTGCTAATTTATCAGTCCACTGGAATAAATGACTAACAGGACATGTAACAAACCCCTTCCATGTCATTACACCATTGAGGTTTTCAATTCTAATGTGCCATGACAATTTTAGCGGTCTAACCTATTAGAATTATGGGGTTATTAAGATATTATCGACAAGATTGTCAAAACTTGATAACTTTCTTATTTAGTTAAATATAATTATTGTCCAAAAAATATATCCAACTCTTTTCAAATTTCAATTTCTTTTTATTGTACTAATGTAATGATCATATTGACAATTATTAGGTTTGCCAACTATTGACACGTAAATTAAAAAAGGTTGCTAGAGATGATAGGGATAAGAGATAAGAAAAAAAAAACTAATATATATATATATTGACTTGACAAAATTTGGAAATATATTTACAACTGCTTTTGAAAATGCTCTCATATGCATGTCCTGGTGGTCTTGGCTAGAAAATACAAGGCACCTATGAAATCTTTTGTTTATAAATTTGCGTGTATGTCTTGATCCCGCAATTTAATTTTGACTTTAGTCACATAACTCATGACATGTGCGTCCTGAATATATATTATTCGTGTATTAATTTGCGGGGATGGTCTTGACCGTAGAATGTGGCCAGCATACGTGATATTTAAGGCACCAAAATTGTGAAATACTTTAATTATAAATTTGCGTGAGTATCATGATCCCGCAATTTAATCTCGACTCAAGTCACGTAACTTACGACCTATTCGTCCTGAATATATGTTCTCTATATAAAATTATATATGTTTGTTGGTTATAGAATGCGCCTATAATACGTGATATTCAAGACACCTGAAATTATGAGATCCTTTGTTTATAAAGTTGCGTGTATGTCATGTTCCGTAATTTAATTTCAACTTATGTCACGTAATACACAACATACGTATCCAATCCTTTGTTTATAAAGTTGCGTGTATGTCATGTTAAGTAATTTAATTTCAACTTATGTCACGTAATACACAACATACGCATCATGAATATGTATTATTGATGTGATTGTATCAATTTATAAGGCATGTTTACTTATGGAAAAATTACTTTATCTAAAATAGCTAGGTTGGATTGGTCACTATGATGAGATATCATAATTAAGTCAATGATGTGTACAAAAAATTATGTAGGTGAATCTGTTTAATACTCCCTCTGTTTTTTAATACATGATGTTTGACTTTCTGCCTTACATGTTTAAGAGGTTTCAACCTATAGTTAAAATAATTTTTTTCAAAAAATTATTTTTATGAATAAAAGTTTTTATCTCAGATTTTTAATCAGATTTTTTTAAAAAAATAATAATAATTCTAATTATGTGGTCAACCCTCCTAAATATATGTGTCAAAAATTAAACATGATATAATAAAAAACAGAGGGAGTAGTACAATCCAGCTAATGAGTAATGTACAAAAAATGGCACAAGAATGAAATAATTTTATTAATTCGCTTTAATATAGTCAATAAAAATATGATGCGTGATATTTTGTAATTTTTTTTAAATCAATTTAATACCCTTAACACCGTTTTTTTCACAAAAATTTAAAATCACAATCTTATAGGATAAGTAATAAGTTCTTACTAAATGAGTTATTCTCGTCATGCTAGTTGCATAAATTACTCTTTTTAAATTAAAATTTCATGGCAATTCTATTACAGATGATAAATAAAATTAGATAATCAAAATTAATTGTATAGTCAAACATTTTAATTTACGAAAAATATTTGCCGATTAATAAAAAATAAAAATCGAATGAAGAAAATAATCCGTAAAGAATAATAACGAGTCATATAAAAATTGAGAGAATTACATTCTACACCCTTATATTTGATCAAAAATCAATTTTGTATACCTATTTTCATAAATTACCGTTTGCATCCCCTATTTTGAATTGTGCTTCAAGTTGCACCATTTTTGTCAAATTTTGTCAATTTTTTTACCCAATTTATTGTCTTCAACAACATATATAATCTATTATTGAAGAAAAAGATGATATATATTGTCGGAGACAACAATTTGAACTAAAAAATTAGGCAAAAAGGGTGCATGTTGAAACGGATTTCAAAGTAAGGGGATGCAAACTGCAATTTATGAAAAAAAATATACAAAATTGAGTTTTGACCAAATATAAGAGCTGAAAAATGCAATTCTCGCAATAAAATTTTGCAGATGAAACCCAAAGAAAACAAGAATGAAAAGATTGGGGGGCTTTGGTTTAAGCCACTAAAACCGAAGCACACAAAAAAATGGAATCCACGGCATGCTTTAAGTAGCTTGTAAGCCAACTTTCCAAAAGTTGTCATTTAAATACACTTCTAGCAAGAGACAACTACAACAACAGCAAGTAGTAATATTTATGTTTGTAACTTCCAGTTCAAACACTTAAGTCTTACTTAACTCCCCCAACACAATTCAATTCACTTATCATGGCTGTTAATGCATCATTTTTGTCAAGACCAAAAGCTTTCTTTTTCTGCATTTTATCGAGCCTGGTGGTTTTGATTCAATCTGCTCCTGAAAGTTGTTTAGTCACTCATCTTCCTGGTTTTGATGGAACTTTTCCTTCCAAACACTATTCTGGGTACTCTTTATTTTTTTGTTTTTAGCTGTTGTTGATACTATTTCATTGATTTATTGGTTTCTTGATCATGCTTAATTGTATTTGTTCTTGGGTTTTGTTTGTTTTTTGTTTTTTTGGGTGAAGATATGTGCCAATAGGTGGAGCTGATGGCAAGAAATTGTTTTACTATTTTGTTCTCTCTGAGAGAAGCCCAACTGAGGATCCTTTGGTTCTTTGGCTTAATGGTGGCCCTGGTTGCTCTAGCTTTGATGGTTTTGTTTATGAGCATGGTATGATTCTTCTATTCAGTTTCTTGTCTCTTTCGATGATAATGCTATCTGTTTCTGATTAATGTGACTGAATTGTATATTGGGATTGTATCAAAGAAAGTTTGACCGAAAATATTTTTTATCTGTCTTTAAATGCTTGTGTAGTTCAGTTAGGTTACATGTGTGTGTTGGACTTGAATTGAATTCTTGTTTTAGATGCATTGAAACTGTAGACTACATTCTTTTCTGTGGTTAAAGTTTGGATATGATTATGATCAGTTCCAAACTTATCGATCCACTACATTTTGTTGCTATTTGATCTGTCGTTCATTGAAGCTGGATTTCTATGTTGTCAAGATACTAGAACTCCTAAAATGTTGAGGAATTAGGATAATGACTAAATTGGGTTATAATATCATGTTTAACATATGTTATATTATTAAATCTTTAGGCTCAATATTAGTGTAAGGCATTCCATGTCAAGACTAGAAATTCTTTCAAGTCTTTTCATCAATGAACTTTAGCTTTGTAAGGATTCTTGAAATCGAGTGCTTCAAGTGAGTGCATGATACACTATTGGAATTTTTCTTTTTTACAGTTCTTATCTCTTTCATACTAATGAAATCTTTATTACTTTAAATCAATAGATAATTTAGTATGAAAAATTTGGGTTGTACTGTAGACACTACACACTAAAAAACAACAGACCAAACGAGGTAAAGGGAAGGAGACCAATTAATTTGGAATAAAGTGTAACATCATACACATTTCTGTATTCTGCAGGTCCCTTCAATTTCGAAAAGGGAAAGTCACAGAACAGCCTTCCCAAACTTCATCTGAATCCTTACAGCTGGTCCAAGGTTATAATCCAATTACTAAACTCCTCACCCCTCCCTCTCTCATTGTTGATGTCTTGATCTTTGGCTCATGGCTTTTGCATTCTAGGTCTCCAACATTATATATTTGGACTCTCCTGCTGGTGTTGGATTCTCATATTCTGGGAACAGAAGCGACTACATTACTGGTGACCAAGCGACCGCTATTGACTCTCACAAATTTCTCCTTAAGGTATATAGTACGGATAGGTGCAGGTAGAGGATGACAGAGCATACATATCTATTAATATTATCATTATTATTGAGATTGAGAAAATGGGAGGTGATGATTACTCACTCCTAAATAAAACATAAGGTTTATTTAAGGATTCAATAGTCCAAACAGGGAATAACATTCCTAGTAAAGGTGCTACCTCATAGTAGAGGGTGTGTAACCATTGTTATTATGTTTTTCGTATTTTTATAGTCTCGAGCATCTAATTTCTGCTAACTGCTGCTTGTGTGCTTAGTGGTTTGAGCTGTACCCGGAGTTTCTTGTCAACCCATTTTATATTGTCGGCGAATCATATGCGGGAATATACGTCCCAACTCTGTCCTTTGAAGTGGTCAAAGGTATTTGTTTCGATATTTAAACCTGCAAATACTCTGAGGAAAATACATATCTTGAGTTCAGGATTTTTTTTATAGGTATTGATGCCAATGTAAAGCCTGTAGTGAATTTCAAGGTATGTCATTTGTGAACTTTTCTGCTGAAACCTAGGTTTTCAGGCTTTAAGCTACAACTGAATATGTCACATACAGGGTTATATGGTCGGAAATGGATGTACAGATGACAAATTTGATGGTAATGCCCTTGTTCCATTTGCGCATGGAATGGGCCTCATTTCAAATGAACTTTATCAGGTGCGTGGCTTTTCTATTGTGTTCAAAGAATACAAGAAGTCAATATAGATATTACGGTTAAGAGTATTTAAAACCTCTCTCGTACCATGACGACGCATATTAACATCACTTATACCTTTTTAACTCCACTGATCACCTACAATAATGTAATGCCATGTATTTGTTCGATACAAATTTAATTAATGTATTTCACATGTTGGAGCTTTATATGCCATCATCTAATTCACACAATTATAAAGTTGTATTTCATCACCTTTTCTTATTTATATATGCATATAATGTACTTACTATTTATAACATCTTACAGGAGGTTATTACTGAGTGCGAAGGAAATTTTTATAATCCTGCAAGTGACAACTGTGAAAACAAACTTGTGAAAGTTGATAATGTAAGGCGCTGCTACACGTTTTTCTAGGAGCTTCATATAAGTTGTCCTTTTAATTAATTGCATTTTGACTGAGTGCAGGAAATCTCGGGTTTAAACATATATGATATTCTTGAACCATGTTATCATGGCTCAGAGAGTAAGATCGCTACTGTTACCTCGAGATTGCCCCAGAGCTTCAGAAAATTGGGGGAGACTGAAAGACCTCTTCCTGTGAGAACAAGAATGTTTGGCCGTGCATGGCCATTGAGAGCTTCGGTGAGAGACGGTATTGTTCCAACTTGGCCACAGCTTCTTAACAGTGGAAATGTCCCATGCACAGTAAGTACTCTGTTGCCTTTTATACTGGTTTCTGCAATAGTCTTTTCACAATCACATATAATAAGAACGCCTTATTATTTAAAATTTTAATTGATTTGTGCTTGGTAAAATGGTTATGGCACCCTCAGTTAATGATCCGTGAGTCCTTATGTCTGCATCTCTTAGTTTTCTATTGCATAAATGATGTACGTATATCTGCGTGTCTGCATTTAAATTTATAAAAATTAAATTTACACGTGGTTTCTTTTAAAAATTCCAATCTGAAAAAGCCTTGATCAAAACCAAAAGTATATAGAGTAGCCTCTCTTAGAGTGGGAAACAAGAACCAGAGTGAACTTCTATTCAGTCCTTTGTTTTTATCCAGTCAAATGCATATATTTGCTTCATATGCCCTATTGTGGCAACCAAAAAAAAACACATTTACAGTAAATAGCTTGCCGCATT
Source organism: Apium graveolens (assembly GCF_009905375.1). Taxonomy (NCBI): domain Eukaryota; kingdom Viridiplantae; phylum Streptophyta; class Magnoliopsida; order Apiales; family Apiaceae; genus Apium; species Apium graveolens. The sequence goes on from NC_133653.1 coordinate 3,699,105, forward strand.
TCTGGAAGTACTCATATTATTTTATGACTATATTTCAAAATTCAGGATGATGAAGTTGCAACTTCATGGCTAAATGATGAAACAGTTAGGAAAGCGATTCATGCTGAACCTGTAAGTTTCACCCATCTCAACTTTTTAAAGCTGTTGAAGCAGTGAGTTCACTGACTTGGATATGTTACAATAGGCAAGTGTGGCTGGTGAATGGGAATTGTGCACCGGCAGAATTTTATTTAGGCATGATACTGGGAGTATGATCAAATACCACAGGAACCTAACTTCCCGTGGTATCCGGGCACTCATATTCAGGTAGTGTTTCATACACAATGTTAACTAGTATTCTAGTCTTTGCTTATCTCTGTTCATAGGAACTTTATAATATAGAACTAAGAGGCAAAGGGTTGTTTCTCAAGCATTTGTAGAAGCTCAGGCATCAAATCCGGAGTCGAGTTAACTGGCTTGCAAATAAAACCAAATTTCATATGCGAAAGGCGTATGTCATCACCCATATTAATGTTGTATGCGAGTATAAATAGCCACCGTTGAGATTTTTGTTATATTTAATATATCATGTTCACAAGTATGCCATTTTATGATTAATCAGAAAAACATAATTCTATACGCCTACTTGACTCTTAATTAGTGTAAGGTTCCCTGACAGAAATCAGCTTCCTAGTTATAATTGCCTATATAAAAGGTAGATAAGAAGGTCTGGTCTCCTATCCATTTTAAATAGTGAAGGTCCCGCATACAAGGGAGATACCCTTGACATGAGCTTTACAAGACCTGTAACACGAGTCACATGGGTAAATTTCCTCCACATACACCTAACACCTCCCGAGATTTCAACCCTCAATCAATTAGAAATCTACCCAAATGTGGATCGGATCCTTTGGAAAGTGGGGGTTCTATTAAATTTATAAAAAAAAAGACAAAAGAAGAAGAAAAAGAGAGGGTTTCTGTAGAAAGGGCCGGAGATTTGTCACAGGGAAGTACTTGTGGTTATTTCACTTAAGTCTGTTTAAATTATATATTTTACGATACGAAAAATATTTTGCACTTTTGTGTTCTTTATCACATTAAATAGCAATTTGTTCCGCTACTGATGGTTGTTTCCTCAACTTAAATCTTCTGTCAGTGGGGATCATGATATGTGTGTCCCTTACACTGGAAGTGAAGCCTGGACAAGGTCAATGGGATACGAAATTGTGGACGAGTGGAGGCCATGGATTGTAAAACAACAAGTTGCTGGGTATGAATGAGTTCCATATTCCCCGGTTTTTTTTAAAATAATTTTTTATTTATCACAATATTCCCATCTATATGAGATGAAAATGAATGACAAAGTATTTGCATAGAATCTAAAATCAGTCTCATAACTTGTTGACTCCAGGTACATCCAAGGTTACGGCAACAATCTTACTTTCCTCACTGTAAAGGTACAGCTAGTAGTCTACAACCCTTCCCATTTGTATATTACTTCACCGCCTGAAATACATTTCCTTGATTATGAATGCATTTCCATCGTCTGTGATACTTTTACAGGGTTCTGGTCATACGGTCCCTGAGTATAAACCCGCAGAGGCACTGGCATTTTATAGCCGTTGGCTTGCCGGGGAAAAGATATGAAATCAAGAATCATGATGGTCCTGAGGGGGTACAAATTAAGGAATAGATCATAGACTCTTTTATTTATAATTAAAGTCATTCTCTTAGCATGAAAACTGATGATTAATCGTGCTAGAAATATACTTATGAGTCACCCGGCATTTGATAAAGAGACATTATTGCATTTGTACCCAAGAAGCTTGATATATACTGATAACTTTTTATATCATGTGGAAACAGTAATATTGCTCGGATAGTGAAGGACAATATCATGTGGAAACAGTAATATCCATACAATTGATATTAGCCATGGCTTGTAAAAAATTTACTACTGATATTTTAAATAAAAAACAGAATTTGGAAAAAGAAAATCTCTACTAAATTTTTTGGTTTGGCCGGGACTTTAACCTAGGTTCCCCTCCTTGGTTGTGTGATTAAATTTATTTATTAAACCTAATAATTTGTTTGAATTTCTTAGTAACATATGTTGCCGAGAGCGTATTTTTAATGAGTAGTGCCGGTATCAAATTGGATACCAAAATTTGGTACGACATGGCATTGATGAGTTGACAATTTGGGAGAATATTATTTGGAGAATTTATGTTAATGCAATGGTCCATTATTATTAGTTGAGTTGTAACCGATCAAATCACGACACGTGTCATTTGGAAACCATTTTGGGTCCCAATTTGGTACGTCTAGAATTATTCATTTTTAATATAATGAAATCTAAGTAATGATGAGATAGGGTTAAGGGCTTATCTCTTGTCGTCCGAGGTTCTGAGTTCGACTCTAGCTCACCCCGAAATTTGTTAGAACAGATACTCAATTGGGCAAATAAGCCAAATTAGTAAAAAAAAAAAAAACTAAGTAATGAGGTTGATTCTAAAAAAAAATGAGGTTGATTATCTTGACAAAATGAATGGGGTAGCTGCTAAAATGAAACTGTTGGGCCAGATTCAATAATTTAATATAATATGGGCCAAGCATAGGCCCAACTACGGCTTAAGCAGAAAAAACCCTAACTTGGCTGGCTTATTGTATGTATATAAACATGACTCTCTCTATCTTTCATACAGCAGCTTCATATATCACGGTCATCGAAACTTGGTTTTGTATCTATTTTTATTTATTTCGTATCTATATCTGAGCAGAGCTTGATACAAAGCCTACGGTTCAGTCAATGATCGTAGATTTTACAACTTAATCGTTCATGCTTAATCTGAATGGTCAAGCAAGTCAGCTTCTTGACTGGATCTCGATGTGTATCTATCTACGGTTCAGTCAATTATTGTAATTTTTACAACTTGCGATAATAAAGTCAGTATCACTCGCCTGAATATGATTATTGGCTGATTATTCAGGCCCTTATTATACTGTCACATTTGTGCTGTGTGTATTAATGAATTGATTTGGATTAGTGTAATTTGCAAACTCACTCTGTCCCTTAACAAATCATGTTTTGAGGCAATTTCTTGGTTTGCGATATTGATTTATTTTTAAATTATCCGATTTGACTCGTCTACACGATCTTCTCCATTGATCAGTTTAGACACATAATTGGATTACATTTCTATTTCTGATATAAATCTGGTAAATACTGTGTAAATTGGTATTTTTGTACATACAAGTTACTAAAAAAATTGTGTGAGACAAGATTTTGGACGCGAATTAATGAGATGTTATAAAATTTTACAACTGAACAACAGTATTAGTAGAACAGTCTGGTGGGATGAGACCCCGTAAGCTAGAACAGGTTGAGGTTAACTCTAACCATGTGAAAGAGCAGACAATAAGTATAAGATGAGGCGCAATAAGTTTATTAAATTTTTTGAAAAACTTTTTCAATATGACAATTAAAGGCGCAATTTGCAAGTAGTTAAGAATTTATCATTTGTTGCCTCAGGTCCGGGTTTCGATCCTCGCGTCATTTCGAATTTTTTTGAGGACAGATACTCATCTGTAAGGTTATAAACAATATTTGTCAAAAAAAATAAAATGAATTATATACTAGAGATATAATTTCATTGGCAACAAAATTAAAAAATAAAAGCTATATTTTTTCAAAACTAAAGCTGTTCACGAACCGATCCGAATTTTAACAAATCGACCTAAGTTTTAACGAGTCGAACCGAGCTTTCTTAACAAACAAAAAATAGTGTTCGAGTTTGAGTTTGTTAACCAACGGAACATGAACTTTCATTGAACACAATCGAGTCGAGTCGAACTCAATCGAGCATGAGATTTCTCCTGAAGTAAAAAAAAAATCGGGTCATACCATCGGCACCGGTTGATTTTTAAAATAACAAACCAAATGTATTTATTTTTTTTAAAATTTTTTTATCAAATCATTAAAATATATAGATTTTTAAATCATTAATAACTAATCAAACAATTTGGTTGTTTGTTAAAATAACAAACAAAATAAATTTTGTTTTTTTAAGAAAATTTTGTCTTATCACTAAAATATATAGATCTTAATATCCGTATGGTTGAATCATTCATAAATAGTTTCAAAAAAAATTGAAACACCAATATGGGAATAAATACTTGTCACAAATACTAGTCAAATCAGTTGTTAATTATTAAAATATCAAATTAAATAATTTTTTTTTGATCGGGAACTTTTTCAGACTACTAAAATACAAATCTTTACATTCATACGATTCAGTAATTGAGAAATATTTATACAAAAATTGAATATATTCATAATAATCCAATATATAAAAATTAAAATATATTTTAAATTTTTTTCGAGCAAAACCGAGCCGAACTCGAGCCGAACAGTCAAAAGCTCGACTCGAGCTAGTTTTTAAAAAACACATTTTTATATTCGAGTTCGAACTCGAACTCTTAACGAACCGAGTCGAATCGAGTCTTTAACGAGTCGAACTTCAGTTTATTTGCGAACGGCTCTACAGAAGACATTGTAGAGACGTTTTAGACTACTTTATTAGTTCTAAACTCTAGTACTTACACAGGGTTGTTTTATTTTGTGCAAACGCGCAAATTTATAATGTTAAGTTATTTTGACCGACGGTATTACTGTTAATGCAGGACGTTCACCGTTATTATAAAAGATAAACTAATCAAGATGTATTAAACTTATAATAAAAAAGCGATATAAATGAACCGGAAATAAGATCCAAGTAATAAATGCCTAAGTTTTCTTGAGGTCCCAACTCCAGTAGGACCCCATGCATCATTAACCCTGTGTTATGTGTTCTCGAGTTCACAAACGAAAAGAAAAGGATGAAAATGAGTTATTTCTTTCTTTTTTTTGATTTTTTTTAAAGTGGGAAGAAAATTTTGTAACAAATATTAAAGGATTTTTTCCCAAAATTTTTAAATTTCTTTTCCTTCCTGAAAAATTACTCAAGAACAAGTCAATGATATTTAAAATTTCTCTTTTTTATTTCTTTCAAAAAATATATCTTGAACATAATGTAAATAACGCATACATAAATGAATCTGACTTGTATTATTATCAGTTCCCACCCTTTTTAGATAACTCAATATCTAACGATTCGTTTTTAAACGCAAAAATTGGCAGTAATCCTAGCTAAATTTGCCGTAGTATTCTTGAATCTTAATCGTTGTTAAAACAAGGAAAGGGTTGCAGGGTTGGTAACGGGTCAACCGTCAATATTTTGGAAGATCCGTGACTCCCGTCAGAGCAAAATCCTTACATTCAGACGAACAATCAGGTGTCAAAAGATCAAATGGTGTTCTTTACTCAGACAGCGATAGACCGATGGCAGTTGAGACTTTGACTTGGTAACATACATTTTCGACAGTAGAGACGCTAATATAATTTTGTGTACTTCCTAAATAGTGAAATTCATGATTTCTGTTATTGGAGAAGGGACAAGATGGGTAGTTACCCTGTTAAAATTGCGCATCCTCTTCTTCATTACCTCGAAAATAATCAAAGTGCAGCTTCAAATTCAGTTTGATAACCAGTTCTTTAAATTTAGCAGTCCAAGTTAATGATCTGTGTGCAGTTTACAATGACTCTTCTGAATCGATAGCTCACAGTTTGATAACCTGTTCTTTTGCTACTTCTTGTTGGTTACATCTTCATGATCAGCCCGTGACTAGGGAATTCAGCTTTTTCCTGGAATGGTTACAAGCATTATTTCAACTGAAAAACAAGTAAGATATTCATGATAGTGGCATATGGTGTGTTGGATGATATGGAAACATATGAACGATTTCGTATGAAATCAATGTAGTTTGGATTTTAAAGAAGCGGTTGATTCAGCTCTCGCAGGATTTGACTAGTGGAAGATGTTCATGATAAGACTTTCGATCAGTTCATAGGTTACATGACCCAGAACGACGAAGATGAACACCGGCAAACAACTATGCATAACATACAATCATTTTTGAAGATAAAAGTTGCTATAACCATGCATCTGTAGTTCGAGATCATAAAGGTAACTTAGTCGAAGCCATGCCCAAGTGTTCAAGGGACAGATCAATCCAGACCTATCGCTAGCAGAAACTCTTGTCATTAGAGAGGTTTTAAGTTGGGTTAAGGAGGAAGGACACAGTTACATGATTATCGAATATGATTGCTTACAGGCGGTTCAGGATATTCGTAACTTTATTTCCGTTCTCTCATATATGGGTAGAGTGATCAAAGAATGTCGTGACATGCTTGCGAGTTTAAGTAACAAAAGCATAAGTTTTAAATTTGTGAAACGGTACGCGATTAGAGTAGCTATTTAGCGAGGTGTAACTGTTCAATTGATGATCGATTTAGAGAATGAGAGATGTCCAATCCAAATTTCACCATGTTTTGTTAATGATATGAGTTTTTAACGTAATTCCCTTTTCTGACAAAAAAATATAATCCTTCCTAAAATAAAAATATAAAGGTATCCAGTCAAAACAAACGATTGTCACAATATACTGGACCCAATATAATTATACTATACCCGATATTATTATGCAATACATATATATGTGTAAATATATTGGCACCTACGGCACAAAAAATATTTTGCGGTACAAATCGTTTGATTTAGAAAATCTCTCAAATATAAAACTGTTGCAAGGCCATATAAAACATTAAAAATCACCGCGAGATCATTTAATAGTTTAAAATAAGTAGTTCCACATATTTCATTTATGTTTTAATCGGTGTTCAATTTGCCTCTGATCATCGAATAAAATGTGTAAAAAGTAAGAATTAGAGTTAGTTGGCAGAGGTATATGATAAAAAAATAAAGGCCTGAAATTTGTATTCAAAATGGATCCTAAATGGCACATGTCATGATCTCATTGGATATGATACAATTAATACTAAGACCCCTTTTTCAAATAAATTTCACCAAAAAATTCATTCTAAATTGACAAGTTATTGATGTCACGTTATTTAGAATAAAAATTTTAATACTCAATTTGATACCTCTATCACTATTCATATAATAATTGATAATGATAAATGAAATTAATCTAATATTAATTTATACAAAATTGTTTGATTAATGTAATTTTTTATGTTAGGTATATATAAAATTCATAAGATTTAACTTTTGAATTGAGGTTAATTTGAGAGATTTTTTTTAAAAGAACTCGTAATTTTAACTTTCTAAAATAAAAATTATATGCATAAGAATAATAATTTCCTTATTTTTGATTCAAGTTTCTAGAATAAAAATAATAACTAGCCTTAAATTAGTGAATAAAAGTAATAAAACTGAAATGGGCCAACAAATCGTATTATACCAGTACAAGCAGTAAACAGGCTTCTAATATCACCTTACCTCCTGGACTCAATAAAAGCCCAACCCAGTTAACAAAACAATATGAATCCTGCAAATTTGATTCCAGGCGATTAACAAAAAAATGGTGATGATTGCAAGAGGACTATTATTATTAGCTGCTTCTAAAAGTGCGTGTAATTCGAACCAGCAGCTGAAGAAAGTGCTCTTCAATCACTTGTTTTTACAATCTCAAAGGTACTCACTGTTATTTTATTAATCCCTTACTTTTTTTAATTCACTGTTATTGGATGCCTTAAGTTTGCTAATGATTTTAGCTTTTTACATGTTCCTTCAATTCTGTTAGCCTTGATGTAGTAAGTAATTGCTGAAATGTTAGATTAGAGTATCGAAAACTTTGCGATATTTTCGATATTTAACAAATAAAGAATCAGAGTGTTCGAGGTCACAGCACTTTAGGAATTACGGCATTATTTCACAAGGAGTTCTTATCTTATCAATGAGATTATCTAATTATTTATTTATGTTAGGGTATACGATTTTCTATCCTACATTTTGCTAATCGAATGTCATACCAGCTACTGTCATGTTATGTGCAAGGTTTTTGGTCAAGTATCTTCTGTGTCAACACTTTATGAGAATGAAAGGTTTTACGCTAGAGGAGGTCGGTTAATCCACATGAGTCGGTGGTTGAGCCAAGTCAATGAACCCGTGAAGCCAGCTGAGGCTGCAGGAAGCTGTACACACACCGAGGGCTCTGGTGATGGTAAAATTAAGAGGAAAAAGTTGAAAGGGAAAAGAGCTGTTGTCAAGTGGTTGAAGTCCTTTAGGTTTAAGAAGAAAAGGGACTACGGAAGAATGACTGCCGAAGAAAAAATTCTGTTTAAACTGAGAAAGGTAATTTTGCTGTTGCCTTGTGTGTCATTCTTCAAATTGCGAGAAACAAACAATAGATTATAGGACACTCTCTGGCCTTAACTTATGTTAGTTCTCGAAGTTTACTTGCTTAATTTGAAAATAACTTGTTCACAAATATCAAGGACAATATATATGTGTTTCAGTGTTTGAATAAATAGGACAGGTTAAATAATAAAGAAAACCTGTCGATGTGAGATTAAACTATAACGGGTTTACTAGTGTGTTAGATGTAAAAGGTCACTGTTGAAAGTATTTCCTTTTTCCTTCAGTACTTCCGGACCTCAGTTTGACACTATGTTCTACGGTAACTTGCTAGTCTCATAGATGTTGTGAAAGGAGATACTGCTCGCATCATTTCTGAACATATTAAACTATTTCAACTTAATTTTTTAAAACAAGTATCGCATGTAAGTTATGTTGGACAACATGCTGTAAAATTTGTATGAACATCTTTCTTTGTAACTAATGTAAAGAACTAATCATAAGTAAATTATATTGTGCTTTACTCCGCCATCTCTGTAAAACAACTATCTTTGTAACTAATGTAAGGAACTGATCAGAATTAAATCATATTGTGCTTTGCTATGCTGAGTTTCTTGAAGAGTATTAAATCTGGAATTGATGAATTGCAGCTGTGGCCGATATGTGTTTACCCGATTCTCAATTAATTGAAGAATGAGCATGAGCTTTTTCTTTTTAATGAATACTTTGCATATTGGTCTATTAATTTTGATATATCTTTTTACCAGGCTCGGAAAAAAGAAGAAAGGTATCTTGAAGCTCTTAAGAAGCTCGAGCCTAAGGAATCAGCAGAAACAAAACATGACCCAGAGATATTAACACCAGAAGAGCACTTTTTCTTTTTAAAGATGGGGCAAAAAAGCAAGAATTATGTGCCAATTGGAAGAAGAGGTATATACCAAGGAGTAATCCTCAACATGCACTTGCACTGGAAGAAGCACCAGACTCTACAGGTAGTGGTTAAGACATTCTCCCCAGAGGAGGTAAGGGAGATTGCAGTTGAGCTGGCAAGATTGACAGGAGGGATTGTTCTTGACATTCAAGAAGATAATTCCATCATAATGTACAGAGGGAAGAACTATACTCAGCCACCAACAGAGATAATGTCACCGAGGATCACTCTCCCTCGGAAGAAGGTATGTGGTCCACTGTTCTTCACCTTATTTACATTTACCACAAATTAGTGAAAGATTTACCCTTACAAATGTCTCACAAGGCATCCATATCATGCTATAGTCTAACAAATCTCATCATCTTAGTTTTATCTAGTAAAAGTATTGGAAGATGTCCATATCCCCTTATCCACCGGTGTAGACTCAGGGTGAATATAACCCGTAGGCAAAGGTTTGGCCCGGCCGACACTTAAAATTTAGTCTGAAAAAATCAGGCCTGTTTTATCAATATATTTTTAAATCTAAAAAATTATATTTATAAATATGAATGGTTTTTATGTATTGATTAATGTATTTGCCTATGCAGGCTTTAGACAAATCCAAATACCGGGATGGCCTTCGAGCTGTAAGGAAGTATATACCAAGACTTGAGCAGGACCTAGAGCTGCTTCGAGCAAGGGCCGAAAACCAAGCTGAAAGTAATTTGGGTTTAACTGAAGAAGGCCAAACTAAAAGTATACCTGAGGTTACTAGCAAAGCCCAATTGATCGACATTACAACTTGCAACTCCGGAAACCTTTCAAAAGAACAATTGGAAGGCTCTTTAAAGCTAAAAGAACTAATGGCTCAAAATGGTGAATACCGTGAGGATGATGATTCCACCATACACTCAGGTATGGATTCAGATTCTGAAGCCCTGTCGGATATTTTTGAGACGGAGTCTGATACTGATAATGAGAAGGAACAAAACTTATACTTGGATGAGTTTGACAAATTCCCTGCAAGGGATGACAGGCAGACAGATGATTTTGAAGTGCACCTACGTCAAATATCCGCAGACTCAAAAACGGAGAAGTCGTGGGAAAAAGATACAGAAATACCCAACCTTGACGAGGTTGATCGGATGGTTCTACGAGCTGCTTCACTTTTAAAGAAAAAGAGAAGATAATAGTTTGAATGTATTCTATGAAGTTTATGGCTAATTAGTGGATTGTATCCCAGTTTCAATATTTTAATTTCTTGGTTTGGTTGTCTTTGCATTTGCAATTGCAAATCATTTGTATAATCCCCTAGATACAACTAGTCACAAGCTGTGAGTATTTTAAATGTAATTGTTTGCAGAAGGGTCACCGAAAACATGAATAGTAAACTCCTAACTTCTTTCTTTGCTGTAGCATATTAAGCTTTCTTTCTTCTCATTCTTTCCAGTTTCCACTAAAGTAGCTTTTATCCTCAAAAACTATGGTGTCATTTACCAGCAAGTGTAGCTTGAAACCCAATATACATTTTATAAGCTTCGTTCTATACTTAATTACCACATTCATTAGTTGTCTATAGCAGAAATGTAACAAACATTTGCTATAGCAGAAAGGTAACAAACATTTGCAGCGACATGGAATGAATTTGGCATTGACAGAATTTAAACGAACCCGCAGCCACAGGTGCCCCATCCTAATTCTTCATTACACCTTTAAGATTATCGCTAGCTATTCGCAAATGACATTATTATATTATCTTCATTACAACTTTAAGATATCGCTAGCTATTCACAAAAAAATGCAAAAAAGTATTTGCATGATCTTAACATACCAAAACCAAAGAATGAAGTTATTTTGTTAGAAGATAGTTGTAATTAGTATTTTTATACTTTGTTTTCAACATTCATTTATAAAATTTCAACTATGGTTGCTAAAAATCTTTTCAGAACATATAAAACTAAAGATAACACTTTCTAAGAAGGAAACAACTTGCTTTTAGACAATCACCAAAGCTACACAATACTTGGATAAGCAAACAGCGGAAACAAGGTCGAGCAAGTAAACAATCTATTTCATTATCCAAATACAGGTAAAGTGAGGTAGACTCAGGATCAATCACTGTATCTTATATCGTTCTAAATACACTCACAAATGATGATACTCTTAGGATTATCAGGTGATAACACATTTGGTTCTCAATTTAAAATGATCTAGTGTTAAAACTTGACAACCCTACCATCCGTACTTGGCTTGTGTTTCAGCTTTGGTGAGGAATCCTTTGGCTCTCCTCTCCGCGAGCTCCATCTCCTTTTGTCTCATGTCAAAATACAGAGTACCAATCTGATGCTTCCTCTTGTGCAACTTTGAAGGCTTTCCTTTTGCAGAAACAGGCTACACAACAAAACAATTGTTATTAAGAAAGGCATCTCATTTCAGGCATCAAATTATATGATTTTCTTAAAAAATGGAACAGTCACACTTTTAGAAGACATCTACAATCTGCTGTTCGTAAGTTCATAGATATAAAGAAATTTGTGAATAGAACTACAAGGTGACGAGGTCTAAAAGAAAAGAGTAAAATTATTTGCGATGTGTAAAAACTTTCTGTGATGATGTTAGTAAAGAATAAAGCATTCGTTTACATATTTTTGGGATGAATTATAGTTTAAAATTGTAAAAAAGCAATGGTGGAAGTAGTAAAAGTGCACACGGCCAACTGTGCAACGCCCAACCAAAGTATGTGAAACGTAACTTAATCTCACATTTTCAGTTTGGTATGGTGGATATTTTAATTTTAACATGTGACATTGGTCCTATTGTAAATACACATATATTAATTTAACAGTTATTCATCTATGTGGCTATATAATTGTAACAAATCCGTTGCAACTATCTCCTCCAAAAATTTATTTAAATTAGACTTAAAACTGACTTGCAAGTTGTATATTATATATAAGTAGGAAGGAGGTACTTACTTTAAATTCATAATTAAATTTGACAATAATTCATATCTCATATCGAACTCGGTAAATGTAAGTTCCAGCATTTTTCATGTCATTCATTTTTCTTTAATTTTTTTAAGTAGAGTTTTTGTACAATTTATAAGTTAAATAATATTAACTAAACTATCCTTTCTAAACAGATAATAGCTTATAACTAGTAAACAGAGGAACATCATGTTTTGAAGTGCAATCTAGGGCAGCAAGAAAAAATAATCAGTAAAAGCAGTAAAAACGGGGGGCAAAAAAGAACCTGGTAAGAAGGACCGAATGCAATTCCAGTCAACTTGGCAGTGTCCTCCCTTGGTCTATTCTTCATCAATTCATCCTTGACTAACCTCAATCATTTCCGAAGGAAAATCATTCCTGCCTCTCTTTCCAGAACTTCTACCCATAATTTCTACTGGCATTGTTGGTGCCTCAGTCGTATTGGACTTATCAATCCATTTATTTTCATATTGTTGGTCGTAATTGGTGTCATAAGCAGGATAAGTAACATCATAAGTAGCATAACTATCCGAAGCGGGAGCCAAATTGAAAGCATCATTATTATATCCAGGAGCATAATCAGCATAAGTAGTGTCGTAATTTGCATAATCATTACTAGGTTGAACCACATTCGAAGTATAAGCATTATCATTAGGTGGCTTAGTGGAAACATTACCATGAGTAGAGGTAGCTGCAGGAGGGGCATCTGCTTCGAGTATCGATCTACGAGAAGTACCGGAAGAGGAGGAGGAAGAACCACCTAAAGACATTGAATTCTTGGGAGCAGGAAGAAATGATGAGATGGACTTAAAAGACGAATTCTTCATTGAATTAGTAGATTCAGTGTTTTTAATTTGTTTAGCCTTTTCGGTGTCATCGTCTTCGTCATCGTCGTTGTCCGGGGTGATTGGATTGATAGGAGGTCGAAATTGGACGATTTTTTTGGGGGTTTTGGTAGGAGGGGGGTCTTGGGATTGGGATTTGGGCTTGGGAAGGGCTGAGAATAAAGAGGGTTTAGGGTTAGGCTGAGAAGAAGAGGAAGGGGAGGGTTTAGAGAGAGATGATTTGGGAGGCGGGAGAGATGAGAAGACGGAGGATGGTTTTGAAGGAGGAGGAGAAGGGGGTTTGATTGAGGTATCTTCTTCGTCGTCTGAAGAAGAAGCGTAACTTGCTAGCAATGAATCCATCCCTAATTTACAATTGAGAGAGAGAGAGAGCGAGAGAGAGATTGATTAATAAATTGCAGAGAGAGACACAATTGAGGTGCGTATACTGGCAGAGAGAGAGAGATTGATGATGAATAAATTGCAGAGAGAGAGACACTTGAGGGAGAGAGAGAGAGAGAGATTGATGATGAATAAATTGCAGAGAGAGACACAATTGAGGTGCGTATACTGGGGGAGAGAGAGAGAGAGATTTCCAGCCACTGCCGGGTCGGGTAGGAAACATGATATGTATATAGTTGGGACTAGTATGTGGGCCTATCGATAAATGGGCTGAAACTATTGTGAGTGATAGGAAATTATGCCTCCCAGCCCAAGTTGCCAAGCTCTCTCTTCTTCTTGGGCGATGATAAATCAACTGTAAATATTTGTGCTGAGGGGTTGATTAAATGGCAGCAGCACTGCAAAATCTGAAGCTTCTTCGTCTATCACGCTTCACTGCTCCACCAATTTACAATCTTTCCGCCGGTATTTCTTTGCTCTCACTCTCTTAGTTCATTACTACATGTGTAAATTCCTACTTAATTTTTGCCCCCTTGTGAATTATTATTATCTATTTATTATAATTATCAGGTCTGTATGTATATGCTCTCTGCTCGCTTCTTTTGCATCCTAACCCATATTTTATTGCAACAACACTCGACTCGGCTCGATTAGTTTATTGTTTAGTTCATGCTTACCTTATTAATCACTAAACACCACAGTCATTCAATTTGGAACAAACACACCTCGATTACGTTCTTCCTAGTACCACAATTTTAGGTAAATATGTCCAAATTAAAACAAAGCAGCACACAGGCAGTCCAATTTGGACATGTTCTCCATATTGGACGATGTTTTACTTGCCAAATTGTTATTGTTTTATCAGTTCCACATTTTTGCAATTTTTTTACATTTCCTCCAGCGCTGAATAGTTTATTATTGTTATTCAGTTGGGTGGGTGAAGATCCTGGCACATTGTCCCACTAGGACCTTTGCTACTGTTAAATCTTCAAAACTTCAGCCACGCAACAAGTGTGTGCCTCTCTCTCATTTATTTTTGCTGATTGAGATAGCGTCTATCAGCGATCTCAACTCTTATGTTTTTGCAATGTCTCCGGATTCCCAATCTGCTTTTTATACTATGTTTCTGTCCTTATCTTACCCTCGGTGTCCGTATTAGGAGGAGGCGACTGGATGATGTGTGTCTTGAAAGGTTTCAGCAATACAGTAAAACCTTTATACAGTCATGGATTTTACAAGGTACTTGATCTATCTGGGCCTCCAAATTGTATTTGTGTAAAACTGATATATGCTGTCATGTTTTCCATCCCTAATTTTGCTAAAATAGATATTATGGCATTCGGATTTGCAACAACGGTGACATGTTAGTTTTTACTTGTTGACAATTAAATTGAAAGTATAATGCTGCATGACACATTTGATTGTTTAACTATCGTTGGGGATCCCTTCTGAACATCAATTCCTTGTCCATTTTATATATCTAATCATATAATCTTTGTATTACTCCTAGGATTTTCCAAATGTAGGAGGGAGTTTTGTGTAACACGTACGTATAGAAAGCTTTTAAGTTGGATTCTACACCAAGCTTTTAAATTTTGCAAGAGGAAACACTCCCCTCTTCTAGCCCTATAATTTTGTGCCCTATTTTTCGTTGATAGGTGTGGGAATTTTTTTAATGACTGAACTACTCACAGATCAACTGTACACTTGTGTATAAATATTAGATATACACTTTGTATATGGACACCTGATTAAATTACAGTTGCATCTTAAATTTGTATATGTTTTTTGCTTCAGAGGTACAAAGTTTTTTCATGACTTTAATTTCTCTCCGTCTCTTTAGGCAAAGTCTTTGTTGACGGTAAGGTGATAAATAAAGCTGGAACTCCTGTTTCCGATAAATCCGTTGTGGAGATCAATGCTGAAATTCCAAAATATGTATGTAGGTGATGATTCTTTGCAAACAAAACAATATCCTCATTATATTGACTTCTACACAACTATGAAAGAGCAGGCCTTTTGTTTGATTTAATTTTATTTTGGTTTATAATTTTTAGGGCAGGACATAAATTGGAGGCAGCTATTGAGCAACTTGGTATTGATGTAGCTGGAAAAGTAGCTCTTGATTCAGGTTTATCAACTGGAGGATTTACTGATTGTTTACTTCAGTACGGTGCTTCTTTTGTTTATGGAGTAGATGTGGGATATGGACAGGTAAGAGAACATAGTGGTTAGTACGTATAATGTGGCAATGTGCTACCTCCATTTTCTTAATATAGTATTGTGGTTTACCTAAAACAAAAAAATAACTATTCCCGTCTCAAATTCAATGACCCATCTTTTACTAAATATCGACAAGCATCACGTAATCTGGGATCAAGGGGTATAAATTTTTGAGCTGATACGGGCCATTATCGAGCCCTATTTATGGAGAACAACGGAGCCCCTACAAAGCCAAAATAGCAGCATTACAATGTACCAAAAAACACAAACTTATACTATATAATTTAAAGCTGATAGTCCTCCAAAGCTTTTCCTTATTTTGGAATTAAGCTCAAAAAGGATAGTATTTTGGAAACTTCATCGGTGCAGTGAGCTCTATATTAGACATGTAACGTAATTGAGAAATGTTATGATATATCTTTCATATTCTGTAATTTTAGAAGCAAATGACTGATGACTGATGAGGAGTAGAAACACCAAAGGTTGAATGGAATCTTACTTTGTTGGCCATTCATATCTCCACCTTTTCTACTGTTGGACATTCTGCTCGACTGAATGGTGTGGTATTTGTCTGAAATAATGAATGTCATTCACATTTCAGGTGGCAGAAAAAATCCGCCGCGATGAGCGTGTATCTGTAATTGATCGGACAAACTTGAGATATCTTTCTGAACTTCCTCAAAAAGTCGATTTGGTGACATTGGATCTTTCATTCATATCCATACTCCTGGTAAACTTTTGATTTGTGAATTTGGCCCGAATTTTTTCTTCTTGCCTTAATAAAATATGCATTTGATCAATTTCACTGACTACCCTCGCGCCTTTAGCCAATGGGTTCAGAAAAATAGACATTATTGTTTCTTAAATAATGACAAGTGTTGCTTATATAGTATTATAATTATTGAGAGCTTCTTGTCTTACATTTATCTATTGAAGCTGGTTCCTGTTTACATCTTTTTCCCAAATATGTGCAGGTCATGCCTGCTGTGGTCAATTTAATGAAACAAGATGCTACATTGATTACTCTAATAAAACCTCAGTTTGAGGCTCGCAGATCACAAGTATAGAATTGATGCCTTGTAACTATGTTTCCTTCATTTTTTTTATCAATAATAGAATTTGTCTTTCAATCACAAATCAACTCTGTTAGCACACACAACGCCTAAGGGTCTGCAAGGTTGCAATATGTGTAATTAGATGAATTTTATAATTTCTATTTCTTGAAAAGTAACTTTCAGGTGGATAATTAATCTATTTGTATACAGGTTGGAGGAGGCGGAATCGTGCGAGATCCTTTAGTTCATAAAGAGGTAGCTTCTCTGATTTTGTGTTAACCCCATTCATATATTATCATGCACTATGTTTGCATTTCGAGGACACGTTTTTTCAAAAACATGCATAACGGAACTGCAGCTCGTTATCAGATTTATGCCCTATTATAACAATTCTAAACGGGGCACCTTTGTCCTGCTATACTTGTTATAAGAAATCAGAATCATATCGGCTTATTTAACTTTGGCGTCTGAAGGGCATTAGGTTTCTAGCTCAGATCAGTACATTTTGTAACTAATTTGACATTTGTATGTTGAGATAATGATAGATCATTTAGCAAAAAATAGGAGAAGAAATAATGATATATCAGAAGATCACACTTACCCCGTTGCATGTATTTGACTGGCAGGGAATGTGTCGGGGGCAGTGAGGCCGCTTGCCCCCACCAACTCCTAAAGAGTTATATATACTGCTTATAATGTGAGCAATGCATGAAACTTTGTTGCTTCCTTTTTAATTCTAATATATACACTATAATTAATATTTTTAAAATATTATTACTATGGAAATGTATGTCAATTTATTGAACAGTTGATCACTCTTATTAAATGCCGTTGACCACTCTTATCAAATGCAAATATATTTTATAACTTCATGTATTTTCTTCCAATCAATATTTAATATTTATACTGTCTTGACAAGATGGTTGTGCAAATTTCCTTTACTACCACATCATTCCTTCCAACCAAACTGGTTGTACAAAGTTTAAAAAAATTAGTCTTGGACATATGCAGGTTCGTGAAAAGATAATAAACGGAGTAGAAAAATTTGGTTTTCAATGTAAAGGCTGGATTGAATCTCCTCTGAAGGGAGCTGAAGGTAATGTAGAGTTTTTGGCATGCTTTAGTAGAATAGCTGTGGAGAGTACTGAGTTCTCACTTGCAGAAGATGTCGGAACAGAAAGCAGTGGAACTGTAAAGTGAGAACAATTTCGTGAATCACAGTAGCTCCCATTACAAGCAAGCGCGTTAGTTTAGTAGGTCGAAATTTTGAAATTATTGTAAAATAGCATTTAAGCTATATATAATGTCCATGTTGTTAAATATTTGAATGTTGTTCGTTAAATTGTTGTTCTGATTAATTCCGCTGCCTGAATAAATCTTTTGTGCATTTAAATGAAATGCTTTCTACTTTATTATCACCTGCTCTTATTTAAATTGAGCACAAGTAAATCCACTTGTTTGGCTGTGCAAATGATAATAAGTTAAGTTGAACAACAAAGAAATAATCAAAATCCTCTCTTAAATGGAATAATCATTTAGCAAGCATGCTATCTAGGAAAAAGAAGATGTACAGTGCTTCTTCTGCCAGCTTTTTACAATTAAAATTGCATACCTAGACTTGATTCTGTCAGAAACAAGTTTTGATAGGCTAGAAATAAAATCCAATCCTGGAAAATAGGATAACAACAAAAAACTAAGAAAATGAAAATTAACCTCAACCTCAACAAGGGAAGAATAAATTTATAACCGAGACAACTTAATCAGATAACTGTGTTGCTGCATTCCATGTGGCTAGCAGAGATCCAAGCATCAGTAGGAGCTAATAAATTTTGAAGGGCCTGGTATCAGCTTTTTGGCTTCGACGGAGTTGGAGAAGATGGTGGTTTCAGATCTGGATACTACATCCATGAACATGAAGGTCAGTGTCATTATTGAGAAAGTAATGAAAGACTGAAAACATATTTAACAAAAAATCAGAATCCTTAGATGGAAATTTCTACGTGTTGCGTAAAAGTAGCCAGACAGATGAAAACTGTACGCAATATAGCGAGCACAGAATGCAGTGTGGGAAATGTGGTAACGAAACTGAATTGTGATTATGCTGCTTGTTCCTCAGGATACTAATCATTAAAAAGGATACTGAAAGGACAGCGTCTTTCTGAACTTGGCCTATTATAGTAAAAAGACGTTTTAAACAATTTCACTGCTGACCTAAACCTAAAAGTGTAATTTTTTGACACAGAGGTGGACTAGAGCCTAAGGAGTTGTGCATTTGAATATGTTTTTTTTCATGTCCAATATAGCTAATTTGGGGGTTTTTACTTTGCACTTGAATCGTAGAAGGTCAGACTATAAGTGATTTGGAATGCAATAAAATGCTGCAACATCACGAGCATAATTCGACTGATAATGAACTTTTAATCCATGGTATCTGGGTATTCCCTTCATCCACTACTGTACTTCCACAGAAAGAAAATCCAAAGTAGATTTCCCCTGTAAAGGAATTCCATAATATTTCGTTATTCTCTTCATCCACTAGACTACTGCTGTACTACCAGAAAGAAAATCTAAAATATACTTCCCTCGTAAAGGAAAGAAATTATTAATGTCACTTGCAACTAAGTTGTTGGCGTACTAGAAATGACTATGTAAGCATGGGTGAAAAGATAACTGTAATAGCAACAATATGGCCGGTCATGTATGTTGCGTACCTTAGGATAGGGAGATAATGATCTTGCACTATTTTTTGTTTCTGCGGTGGGTTCAACAGACTTGCTTACATATCCATTGGTTGTCTGAGTGCTGCTACTCACGGAGGACTGATCTGCATTGTCACTTTGTTGGGTAACTCCTCCATTTGTCTCAGGCTGTTGCAACTTTTTCTTCTTTTTCTTAGGAAAAATGTGCACAGATGGAGGGAGAAGTGTCTCTTGTATCGCCTGCAACAAAAGTAGATATCAGTATGGAATAATAGTTAAGGCGCTGTTATGAAAGTAAATTAAACGATTTAGGACTGGGGTACATGACACAAAAAAAACTGAGAACACATATATTGTGGGCCAATACATTTATCCTAAGACTAAATTTCACTCATAAACAAAACTTTCTCCGCTTTGGAGGACAAGAAAACTTTCTCCGGGAAAATTATAATCCGACTTCAGTTTTCCATCTTGATTTAAAATCTGAAAATTTACTGCACATGGACTCGAGGGATATGGTCACATGTGTGCCGCCTTACATGCTCATTCTGATTCAGTATCTTATTCTTTCAGTTTTGATATAATGAAATTTTATGCGGCAATACAAAAATCACCAATAAAATGATAATCATCAGACCACCAACATCGCCCTAATGGCAATATCCACCAAACACAAGAGTTGATTCAGATGCTCAGTAGCTGACCTTTAACTTAACATCTCTATATGAAAAGACAAGTCAATTAATTAACAAGCTACAGCTTATAATGTTACGAGAGATAGACTATTAAGTGTTAATGAGCTACGCTGAAGAACTAGAAACAAGAAAGGGCGTTAACAACTTAAATACAGAGAAAAAGAGTACCAGCCACCCATTCTTTCCTTTAACTCCACCCCGAATTGCATATGCCTCTCTGAAACCATTCTTGAACAATAACTCAGCAACTTTCAAGGAGTTATCATCGAAACTACCTTCCACCCAAAAGAAGTTAATCAGCAATAATTCTATCAGTTAGCCACTTAAACTAGTCATGCTACAATTTCCAACCAAAATAACACAATTATCGGAATTCCACTCGAATTATCTTAATTACCTGTCAAGAATACAGATTGTGGTATTTGCTGGATCCCTAAAGTTGTCCAGCACTTTTTTCACAAACCCATCTTCATCCCTTTCATTATATTCAACCTGCAACACATTCTTATTCAAAATCTTCAAAATGGGTGAACTCAAAGTCCTCAAAGACTTGTCATCCCTGATATCTAGAAGCTGAGCACTTGGGTCATCACGAAGCTTGCGAAAAGCATTGATAGCAGATATAAATTTGAATTTTTGCAAGTAATCTTCGGTAAGTGGGATAACAACAAGCCAAATGAAAGTAACTCCAGCAACAAAGAAAGGGTACCTATTGAAGAAGTCATCAATAGAAACCAAGATAGCCTCTATGTTAATCTTGTTGGAGACTTGCTCAGCTGGCAATGTTGTTGTTTCAGAAGCAAAGCTAGACAGAGGTAAAGAGAAGGCTAAAGAAAGAAATGAGAGATGGGTGTTTACAAAGATTTGGAAAAGAGAAGAAGGGTTGTTCTTGATTAGTTGATATGGAGAGTTTGTTCTGGGAACTTGGTGAAATGTTGGAGCTTTGAGTGTGATTTTTTTCTTGGATAAGGAAGAAATGGGATTGAAATTGAAAGTGAACAAGTTGTAATTTGAGAAAAAGAGAATAGAATTTGGGTATGGATTGTGGGTTTTCAAGTGATTTTGGAAAGGTGGAGAAGATGATGAGAGGCATATAGAGAAAGAAGAAGACTCCATCACCAAGATAATTTGGCTTTTGGATTTGATAACAAAAGAAACGATAAGATATGCACTGTGCACATGTGTGTATGAACTATAAAGTTTTAGGTTTTTTATCCATTCTTTTCTTTTTAGTTGTCATAGACAAATATACAATTCATATATTACGTTGAACTAAACTGTAAATGTCAAAATTATTTCATAATCTGTAACACTCTGAAACAATATGCTAAGGTTAAGCATATTAACACATTAACACATTAACAGCTCTATAGTTTTTGTTGCCCACGAAGTAGAACTGCACTGAATATCTATCTAATTTGGTCTATTTAAAATAAATTCCAGACAAATGCAAGGCAGCATTACAAGTTCATAACAGAAGAATGTACAATTACGTTATACTATGAACTGAAGCAGTTTTAGTTGGCGTTTGTGGCCTTGCATTTCTCCTTGAAACTAGCTATGAAATCTTCCATACATGATTGATAAGTTTGCATTCCTTGAACCTTCCCGGCCAACTCCAAACCAATATCCATCCACTTCATTGCTGCACTAGCAGGCCCCATTCTTACCGCAAGAGCTGCCCTGTTCCATGCTGTCATTGCAAGCCATTTTCCCTCTTCAATTGGGTATTCACCTTCCTTTAGTCCCACCATAATCCGGTATGCTTGTCTATACATGCCATATACGGCATCATCATCAGTATCAGCTTTGTAAACAGCACTAAGGTTAATTAGCTTCCTCATAATTTGAGCTACAGATCCATAATCTGGAGACTGGGATTCGAGTAAGCTAGAGAGGCAGGTATTTAAAGCATAGGTGGCTACTTCAAGATTGGACCGTGGGCCATCTGATGAAATCAGGCCAATTTGAAGTAAATACCTAGGATTACAAGATTTTGAACCGGCAAAGCTTTTTATCAAGTGAAGCTGTTGGGGTCCTGTGTCACTGAGCCTTGAATAAAGATCATAGGCAACCAAGGTGTGCACAAAGAAGAAATACGGTTCAATGTAGGTAGTCTGATCAATGTTTGGTTGGGGACCAGCAGCGCTTGACAATAGGATCTGCATATTAACCAAATACATATCATACTGAATTTACAAAGCATTTAATAACAACATTTCACTTCAAAAGCAAAAGCATTAACATAAGTTGGAGAGTTATAGCCGGAGGAACATATAGTGGCGGCCAAAAGAAACAATCAAAAAAATTCAGAAGATACCTTCCGAGTCCTGTCTAGTAATTCGATGGCTTGTCTGACTTCAGTTTCGAGTAATGTAGCATTCCTTTCTTTTTCATCTGCTATCTTAGCAGCAACAGCCAATATCAGTGATTTACAGACCATTACATTGTCTCTATCCATCTCTCCGTCTAACATTGCACCATAGAATCCTGATGCCAACATATAAAAATTCCAAGATAATTCATAATTTTTCTCCTTCCCAGTTCTCAGCCCGATATTCCATGATTGCATCGCCAACCAGTTCCGCTCCCGTGTCCCAACCTCACCTTTCCCAAAAAAGCCTTCAGCTCCAAGCTCAGATAAACGAGCATGAGCTTGTTTCATGTACTTGAGGACTTCAGAATCATGAAGAGGATCTCGGATGAGGATCGTGACAAGAGTACGAAGAACGACGACTTCAGATGTTGGCATAGATTTTCCTGAAGAGTAAAAGTTTAATAGCACAGATAAAGAGGCAACAGCAACAGGGAGTGCATTACAGGCAACTGCTTCATGTGCTGAGAGGGAGAGGAAGTCAGGACTGAAGTCTAGGCAAGCTGACATTGATTGAACTTGAGTAACAGCCCTATCATGCTCATTCTTTTGTAAGTAGATCTTAAACTGCACATTTCAAGTTTTAAGAAGAATATTTTTAGTTCAGCAAACCAGAATTTTGGTGGCCATCTTTAGGAGGCACACGTCTTGGAAAGAGGGGGTGAGGGAGGGGGGAAGAGAGAGGGAGAGAGAGAGAGAGAGGACCTTGAGAAACGCGCAGGCTATGTTGGGTTCAAGCTATGAGATGATTGAAGAACAGAAAGTGAGATATAGAACTGAATTGATATATATGTAAGTAAAGATGTTGAAATTTTACTTATGACTGTATTCCATACCTTTTCAGCTTCATCAATATACTCTTCCGCTCGTTTTAACTGGGAAAGGCCTAGATGACAAAGGCATAGAACCCTATAACCCTTTGCTCGAAGATTTCTGTTCTCTGTAGCATGAGGGACATAAAGCAAAGACTTTTCAAACATCTCAGCACTGGTCTCATAATCTTTTGATCTAAAGTGATCTGCAGCACTGCAAAGCATAGTAAATTGTTGTAAATGCTATAAAGTATACGTAGATCAGCCAAAACATAGTAAATATTTGTAAATGACATAGTAAATTGTCGTCTGTTCATATCAGGTTACTCCGGACTTAATAAGATTACAGAAACTATAAACATAATAAAACCTTAAACAAAAAAAATAAGTATATGCAACACTGCTAAGCTTTTTGTATCACTTCGTACACCTGAGATGCATCTATCACAAATAATATAGCCACCAATTATGAAAATACCATCCTTTCAGTTTCCAGGTGTTGATACCAACATATAATAATTGTCATCCCATAAGTACCCGAAAACATATGATATATGTCCATTCCAACAGGCAACAGTCCAACCTAGCAACCATTGAAACAATGAGTACCATATACAGATGTCCGCTGTATATCTTCTGCTAGTATATTAGAAATGTTGTAATAATGTAATATCCATTTTCAATGGCCTAACTATTATTGTTGTGCCAAAACAAATGGTTTTATGCTTTCTTATAAAGATCTACTTTTATCTAAATTATGCGCCATCATCATCAAAATAGCACGTTTATGATATACTTTGCGTTGCACTGTATTAATAACCAAATCATAGTGTTTTCAGCAGTAAAGTAATAGGCATAACCACACACTAGATGCTTAACGATATTCAATAAAATCAGATAAGGTGCTCAGTACATAATAAACTGACCAATTCCAGAGCAAAGAATGCATTGATGTCCGCTCCTTGGCAACATCCCCAGCAAAGAGAGCAACGACTCTATCATCGGAGACAAGCTCAGCCACCACCTTTGCCCTCACCTTTGACCCCTCACTACCAACACCATCACCGATAACCCTATGAACCACTCTAGTGGCTGCACCTGCACTTACATGACATCTCCCTAAAAGTCCTAAAAATATTCCCTTCGCTGTCTCAGCCCCTGCTGTTCCAACTGCCTGAAAGTACAATTCCACTGCAGAGACCCAAACAGCTTCCGGAATCCCCTTATTCACTACCATTCCTTTCAATTCCTTCTCCGCTTCTTCAAACCTCCCTACCCCTAACCATGCCTTCATAGCCAACACACTCAAACTCGGATGATTATCACTATCTCCATCGCCATCTCTCAAAACCCTAACACACTTCAAAACACTCTCAAAATCATCTGTCTGCAAATGTGATGCAGCTATGAATCTCAACGTCTTCGATTTTAATTCCTTTAAACCTAATGATTCATCAGACCTCTTCACAATCCTCAATCCTCTTTCACACAAATCCAATGCTTCATTCATGAGTTTCAAAGCATCAGCAACACTAGCAACTTCATTCCTAGCGAGAATCGTCTTTCCAAATATTAAGTACTGATTCGCTAATGCACAATAATTCTCAGATAATCCAAATAACACAGTTTTCGATCGATTCAACAAAGTAATCGATATATTCCGATCCGCGACTTCCCAAGCCGTTCGAGATCGTGCGATATTCAAATTCAACAAAAGCTTACGCTCATCTAAATCAGAAATTGAAGCTGTATCAAAATTCGAGATAAGATCAGTAGCTTTCTCGAAACAAGAGCTAGCGAGATCAAATTTACGAAGATCATGCCAAATAACGCCAGTTTTGTAGAAGAACGAAGCTGACTTGAACGCCGGAGAAGGAATTCCGGTAACATCAGCGGCTAAAAATAGAAGATCGGCGGAAACTTGCCTGAGCTTAGCGTGCTCATCGTTCAACTTAACGCCCGAAGCGTTGGATAGATCGACGCAGGCGTTCCATAGGCGATAACTGAGTTTCCATATGTTGAGCTTCACCGAGTTGGAGTATGGAGAAAGCGATTTGAGCTGAGTCAGACTGAGTCGGAGATCGGAAGAGAGAGTCTCTGATGGAGGCAATTGAGATTCTAGGCGTTTAATTGATGACTCGATCTGCGTTAGGAGATGAGTTTGGGGATCACCGTGGTTTGATCGGAGCTCCGGCGACGAAATCTCCGCTATTCTCATTTTTGGCGGGAAATTCGAAATTTAACCAGACGAGTTAGAATAAAAGTAACAATAAACTATAGAGACGAGCTTGTTTTTAGTATTGCGTGAAGGAACCGAAGAGAAATACAACTTATACGAGTGACCTAACTTATTTTTATCTTTCAAATTTATATTTAAATTCAAATGATAGCCTAACTATATTTATATTTAGGGAATTCATGTTAATGTACACGGAACATATTTCATTTATGGGAGAAACGTCATTAACATAAGTATTTCTGAAACGCTTTCGAGAACTCTGTCATTTCTGTTTGTTTTCTGTACTCCGGTATATTATTTTTGAGCTCGAGTCAAATTAGAGTCAAAGTTGTTAGTAAATTTATACAGGCCCGAGTTGAGCTTCAGCAAAAGTGTGAACTCAGTTTTTCTAAATTGAGTCAATCTCATGAGTTTCAAAAACTCACTAGGCTTTTTTGGAATTAATTGAAAGCAATGTTATGAAATCAACAATCTCGCAGACAAAATAAAACTTCAAAGATTGTTTTCTATCCTAATTATATTTGTAAATTACTTTTGTTCCGCAGCAACTGCAATTAACAAACTAATTAAAGAGTATAAGATTATGTTTGGGCCTTGGTTACTTAACAACTACCACCATCATGAATCGATTATCGAACGGCTCACTACATATATCAGTCAGGGGTACAATATCCCCCATGAAACCATTGACGAAGGTTTAGGCACCAGGCATCTGAATAGATCAGTCTCCTGCATTTAAAATTTTACATCATCCTGGCCATACATAGTAGTACTAAAGTAACAAAGCACTCCTACAGATCACTGGACTAACGAAAACAGAAACAATGCATATATTAAAAGTTCACAGTATTATCTTGTACAACAAACAGATAAATGCCATCCATTTTTATGTTTATGATTTTTTTGGTCATTTTTTTAGTACTGAACAGAATTATACAGAAACATCCATCAAGGTTAAGAGTAACAGTTAAACACGAAAGTAATAAGAGGTTAGCCAGCATTACAACCTAGTGAAGATACGGAGCCTGGTACTGGTAGCCATTCCCAAAGTAATTACCATGAGCAGGTGATAGGTTGTAAGTAGCAGAACCAAGAAGTGAAGGAATGTGGTTGTCTGTTGGTCCAGTGTAAGCATATGGTCTTTCATACATGTACTGCGGGTACCTATCAGTCATCCTGGGATAGAAATTCCTCTCAGCAGCAACATTAGTTACCCGTGGCACATAACCTGTACCATTAGCTCGGGGCCTTTTCGGTTGAGGTTTTCCAACTTCTGTCGCCCTTTTCCTGTCTGCTTTGGCCTTCTCTAGTTGGACAACCTGCTTCTGGAGAGGATCTATTGGATACTGCTCTTCAAGCTTGTGATCCTCAATGCACTTGATAACAGCCTTGAGTGCAGTAAGTTCCCTCTCATTCACCTCAGTCTGAAAGACACGATTTTCCAATTTGTCATAGAAAACTGGTATTGGTATCTACACTACAAAATTTTATCTGCAAGACCCTTTAGGAAAAGTAAATTTAGGAAAATTTTAGGAACCCCCCCCCCCCCTTAAATGCTCCGTTAGTCCATTGGGAAGGTGCAATAAGCTACTAAGATCATTATAAAATGGTTAATATGTATCAAATATTGAATTACGAGGAAAAAGTATTTCCAGCACTAATATTTCCAGAAAACACTTTTAGCACTAATCTCTCCAGAAGCAAAACACTTCTTTAAGATGATAAAATTTAATCATGTAAAAGTGTGTTTACATTTTAAGTGATAAGGTGCTGTGGCTGTTGAATGAAAGAAAAACCTTCAATCTCCTTAGTAGCCCTAATTTAATGGTCTATACAAGCATGACTTCTCCTTTCCCTCTCGCTATTCTATGGTGAAAAAGATTTCATATCTTAGTAAGTTTGACACAAGCAATTAAAGAAGATGAGAGCAGAGGATGTAGGTCTGAATACAGAAGATACTAAAATAGCCGTTGCACTTCTTCGAAAATTGAATCGTAATAAATAAATAAATTTTAGAGAGACAGGAGCCTCCACCATTTAAGCGATATATAACCGTGTCATAAATATGTGAAATAGGATGTAGCTTAATATCAGGAATCCTAATCACATAAATAAACTCATATTTCCAGATAGTAAACAGGGTCTGAAAGAGAAATACAAATAAATATTAAAAAAGATTAGTCTGGAAACCTGTACAGTAGGCGAGGCATTTGCAGATCTCACAGGTGAAGTGGCTTGCCTTGCCTCTGTCAAGTAAGATTTCAGCAATGAGACTGGAGAATACTTCTCTGTAAGCTCAAAAGAAAAAGCTAGGTTAACTGCATCAATCTGTCTTCCATTATTCACCAGGACATCAATTACACCTGAGAATTTTAGAAATGTAAACAATGCTTATCATTCTTGACAAGGGATGCTATAGACATCAAAGCATCGATACATGTGAAACTTTCAGGTTGAAATTTCACTACACAATTACCTCAGTTGAGTCGTGAAATCATAATTTTATATATTATTAGTATAATACACAAATAACAAAAGCACCAAGAATTTACAGGAAAAGTCAACAAACTATCAAAGAAGACAAAGAGAGAGCAGATTACGATATTTTCTTATTATAAATGTTTTTTTTGTGATGACTCCATAATCCATATAATGTTTGTACTGCTGTATTAAGGGGTCTGTATAGAGAAATCAGCAGATTATAGTATCACAGAGAAACAGGTGTTGCATATTGCTAAGTTGAGGGTTGACTGGTGAGACAAAAGAGCTTATGCAAATTTTTTAGAAACATGGTTCGAACCCTTTATAAATTTAACCCTCTTTTAAAGAAAGAAGTTCAAAGTGCAGTGACACCTTTTAATTCCTCATATAGTAAAGATAAAACAGACATGATATAAGTAGCTCAGCACTGTGGACCTACCTGGCATTCTCTCGGACAACCCAAGGGAGCGGCACAAGTCAGCAGTTTGCTGACGACGAGAAACCATTGGTATCATCTTGGATAAAACTTCTGGATCATAATCAGAATTAACACCAAATGTAGAAATAAGCTGCAGGAATGCATGAGCCTCCAACGAGTTTCCGTTGCTGGCATCCAATTCAAGGTCGACCAGCTTTGGTTTCCACTCTTCAGCAATAGCCTTGGCTCTTTCTTTTACATTAGATATTACATAAGAAAAGGAGTCCATGTCAAGATTTGCTAGTACAAGGCTAAGGCACTCCATCAACATTATACAAGTTCGACGTAAACCTAGAAGATACGAATCCTTCTTCCCATCCAACTGGGCAGCTTGTATGCTGTAAAATCCCAGGAGCGAGTCCAACACCAGATTAGCTGGGTCAGCAGCAGCGCTCAATGCAATTGGAATCTCCTCTTTGATGGCAGCCAGGTTCTTACGGTTTTCTGATATGAACTTGTGGAGTCCTTCTGAATCATTTGCTTGACACAAGCGCACAAGCTCTGGATATGATTGCACCTCCACATTTACATTCTGCGGGAAGGTTTTCACATTTTTTGAGTTATTTTCAGAAGCCATGACATCAGGTGGTTTCTTTTCTACTAACGGAATACTATACTGATTCTTAGTTGTAACAGAAGAAGGTTCGATGCATGGCTTTTTACGCTTTGTTATCGTTTTAGAAGAGAGAGCAGACACCGCAGCATCTCTCTTTTCTTGAAGCCTATTCAGCGAAGCTTGTTCCTTGGCTATTATATCTGCTTCACGCTTGACTAAAATTTCTCGCGCTCTGATAGTTTTGTTTTTATACTCTTTTTCTTGGCCTTCCAGATCATTAAAACGCCTCTTCAAGGACTTTTCAAGCCCATGAAAGTGTTCTTCCAGTTGTTGCCATTTCATGTTAAGCGTAACTGCTCGGTGACTTTCAAGATCTGCAAATGCTTTCTGAAGTTGTTGTATCTTAGTAGTGGTTGACTCAATCAGTGTAGCAACTGAATGTGTGTCTTCCATGACTGGATATCCTGATTCCTGAAGCAAACAATACATTTAAATACAAACAGAGTGGAGACAATTTACTGTTGAAAATAACCTATTTTTATGTATGTTTTTAAGTTATCAATTATCATAGTGGTCATTTTTTCTACTCAAATATCTCAGATATGTATATCATAGAAGTTAAACCATCCCAGCCGAATCACTGTATGCAAAAAACTAGATTTGCTCAAAAACCGAGACAGTGGTCAACAGTATTTAAGTGGCAATTATGTACGTATAATAGGGAAACTAAAAGGAAAATGCAGAAACACGACATCGCCTTCTTTCTCATTCTACAAATGTTCTCTCTCATCAAAAACCAAGATTAAGACACACACGTGAATTCTATTGAATAAGTAAGAACACCAACTTTGGAAAAAATGACTACTTGCAGACTGCAGTTACATTTAGTATCCATATTTATTCAAAATTATTGAAGTATAGATCTATTTTAGCACACCAAAAGGAAATTTAGCGGTGTTCAAAAGTCCCTAGCTCCCGTAAAGTAATTGGGCCAAGATATTTGTCTTTATATTTACCGTACCGGTGTTGCATATTTGTCTATAACAAACATCAATAAATTGCACATTTTATTTATGTCGTTTATTGTTAACACTTTAATTTTGTTAATAATATGACAACATTTTGAGAGGAGAAGGGAGCCAAAGTCTCGAATAAAAACGACCACGTTTTCTCAAGGGAGATTTAGTGTCATATTGTTTGTAATCTGATCAGTGGCATGACATGTTCGGCCAACAGGAGAATGACACATTGTAGCTAGGAGAGCTAAATAGAGCCTGAGGAGAGGAGAGTCGCTAGGCGGGATACAGTTTCCTGTTTTTCTTCTTATCCTCTCGCTCTCAGTATTACCTAAGAAAGTAGGCTTTATATGCATTTTATGATTATCCCTTGAATTCTCAATTTTAAATTTCCATATAATCAGTTACATTTTCATCGGGTTAAATATCAAATTGGCCACTCAATAAACTTCGATATATCAAATTCACCACTGAAAAATTCGGGGTCTCATTTAAAACACATTAAAAGACATAAATATCATCCGTACCACTATGTCCTGAAACTAACGGACAGTTTACTGACGCCGTTTGCCACTATGTCCATAGGCTGCTGTCGTCTTTCGTGGATTGCTGCTATTGCGTGTGGACATGGAATTCCAGTCAAACGGCGTCAGTAAACTGTCCGTTAGTTTCAGGACATAGTGGTACGGATGATATTTATGTCTTTTAATGTGTTTTAAATGAGACCCCGAATTTTTCAGTGGTGAATTTGAGATATCGAAGTTTATTGAGTGGCCAATTTGATATTTAACCCCATTTTCATCTCAATTGCGTTGTTAATTACAAATACCCGAGTATTGTCCTTTGTATTAAAGGGAAGAGACAGAAGATGAAAACCCATCTTGTGCTTGTATTCTTTTTTAAACAAACCATATTTTGTTATTCAAAGCATATATTTCAACGCCAAAATGTGACTACCATCTCACGGGAAATACATTCTTTGATCCGGTTGTGTTAACGGAATGCACATAATTGTACACAATGAGCAGGATGAGGCTTGTGTGACAAATTTGGGTAAAAATTGTGAAGTAATTAGGCCTAACTTTTATATTAAGTCATGTATCATGTATGTAATAGAAAAACCAGAAGAATGGTGTCACTTCCACATTAATTAATTACTAAAGTAAACCGTTAAATGTTTGCATCTAAGACTACAGGCACTATATAAATTAAAGGAAGCTTAGCTTAATTGAAGCTATGATATGTATCTGTGAAATTAGAGATTATAAGAGAGAGAGAGAGAGAGAGAGAGAGAGAGAGAAATTGACAAATGAAAAGGAGAATTAGTTACCGGATCGGAATCGGAAGAAGACGGTGGAGAGTAGCCGGCGGCGAATTTAGACGGAGAGTCGAAGCATTTGATTCGGATGACGGTTGTTGCGGTAAGTGAAATAATAAAAGAGGAAAGCGTAGTACAGTGGTCTCTATATATATCGCCAGGCAAGGCCACTGGTTCTATTTATGGCACCCACCTCCCTCTATTATTTACTACTTGCTTTTTCAAGTCATGTTTCTATTATAAATAAATTTTAATTAATCAAATACTCCAATATGATAAATATATATTTGTTAAAATAATAACTAATAGAGTATTAAAATCTTATAGAGTAAAATTCTATGAAGATCAAGATCACGTCTTTGTTGATACCACGGAGATCACTTTTTCAAATTTGTTGATACCACGGAGATCACTTTTTCAAACCTTATAATATTAATATATATTCGACTTTTACATTTTCGATCAACGATTTTTCTGATTAATTGCTCGATTAATCGTTTTAATATGCTCTGCCGATTTGATTTTACAATCCAATTAATCACTGCACTATTTTCTTGGAATAATATATTTAGTATAATAAATTAAAGTATGTTTATATTTTATTAAACACATCCAATTAATGCTCAAATTAATCAATCCGATAAATTACCGAATATCCGATTAATCACCTAAAGGTTGTTATACCGAATAATGCTCATTTCCGTTTTTTACCACAAAAAGTTAGTCCGTCTGTCTTTTGTTATGTCTGCGTGTGTGGGCTGGCTGGCTGGCGGGCGTTGATAACAATATTCTACCCTCACTCAGACTCCGCTAACAAAACTCACCTGAATAATCCCCCCAAGTTTGCCTGCAAATTCTACCTTCACTTTTGTCACGCATCCTACGACGCTGCAACTTATGCTCTGCTAGCTGCTACGTACTTTTCCTAGAGAGATTAAATTAAACTAGTGCGTTTGATCTCGATCAATCAATTATTCTACAATGTCGCAACCACATGTCTCTTACAGGTCTTTCTCTATTTTCTTCTCTTTTCTTACTTCATCATTTCATATAATACTTTCCTTGCTATTAGACCGTTTTATCAAATAGCAATAAAATTTGATCTGGACTACGTGTAACTCAATGCATACTTTGTCGCGATGATTTATCTTAATTTTGGTGTTTATAACTTGCAAGCTGCAGATTTACTGCACAATGAGAGTTCTGATGATTATAAATCATGTGCATTCACACACTTACTTTACAAGTACATTATTTCCTGTAAAATTTATATGATTCCCATTTTCCAAGCAGCTGCGGGTCCTGTGGATACCCTTTGAAGTTAACATCTTTGAACCGCATAACTTCTGGAATTGGCTCTCAGTATCAAAAATCCATTAGGAAAGGTTTTATCTCCTTCGAATCAATTGATCTCAGTCGATTCACTCAGGTTAACGAGGTTAGCTGCCTTCCTCTTGCTTGGGGTCCTTATCGATCAAAAACTAAACTTCTTTGTCGTAAATGCGGATTTGCTGTTGGATACGGATACATAGACTCACATGCTCTCTGTGGTTTTGAGTCCCCGGCCTCGTCTAGCTCATCTTACAAAAAGATTATGATTAAGATCCGGACAGTACAGCCTTCAGAAGAGTAAGGCCGGTTCTTAAATAGACTGTTTTTGGAAATAATACTACCTCGCCTTTCTCATTAAGTTGATGATCATGGCAATTTTAATGTTTATTCCTCCAACTAAACCACTCTTAATTAGGTCAGACTAGCACAATGGCATAACTATTGAGCCTGTCCATTTTTGTAGTTCACTTTGTTGTTTCCAGCAACTATAGTTGTCTCTTTCAGGACGATTATATCTTCCTGAATCAGGGTTTCTTCCTTACAATATAACGGCTCAAAACTGCAGATGCTACATTTAGATTGTTGTTCAGGAACTGTGTAGTAGACTTTCTTTGGTTGTCCCTGGCTGTCGTCCTTCGACAATTATTATAGTCTTTACAAATGCAATGCTAGTAGTGGGGCTAGAGAGACTTTGGCTACAGTATGTGTAAGAGGTAAATGTCTCATGTTCTCCGCTTGACCACTTATTACCGAGGGGTATTAGAGCTCTCTCACAAAATTGACATCAGTTTCAAGCAGTCAGAATACTATTTGGTTTCACAGTGGACCTGGACCTTGTCCTATACAGAAGCTGATTTTTAAACGCTTGAAACTCTGTGGATTGCTGATATAATGAGGCCATCCCTGGAAATGATTTAATCTCAGTTTGCTCTCTGAATATGTCAAAAGACAAATCTGGATTCTTTTGGTTTGTGCAGGACTCTCAGGATGATTGCACATTATAGCAATCACAAAAGTTTTCCCTTGCTTTGAGAGTCGATTGCCTTACTTTGTCGTAACTTGGGGAGGCTTCCTGTGAATTGGGTACCTTTGCTGTCAAGGACTTCAGGCCCTTAGAGCAGCTCAGTCTTGTACTTCAGTTGATGTCTGTCAACTCAGTGATGAAATTTTAATGGTCAAGGGGTAGTGTGCAGTGCACTGCTCCTTGTGAAACAAGATATTTGTATAATCTTCTATTCATAGACAACTGGCAGTTAGACAGTTAACTCATGCAATGTTTACTTGGATAGTTTGAATTGTTCACACAATGTTTTTGGCTCATTTATTTTATATATAACAAAAAACCACATAAAGGAAAAATACATTTAGAAAAATTCAGTTGCAGGGATCCATAATTTTTGGAGCTGAGCTAAAGTACCTTTAAACTTTCTCTTGGCATCAAGGTTAATGAGAAAATGGAAGAATATTCAGATGTAATGAATTGTAGATACATGTCAGATTCGATATTGATGAGACTCTTAAGGTCTGCCATGGACAATGCTTATGAAAGAGTACAGTCTACAGATGGAACAATAGAGTGCCTGCATGAGAGATCTATATTCTATGAACTTGCTATAATTCAAATAAAGGGTTGTTGTGGTCTGATTCATGAAGAAACGGACAGCTGCATCCCGGAAAGAAGCCGCGAAAACGTGCTAGCAGAATTGATAGGACTCCAAGATCTTCTCCAAGCGCGTCTGAAAGATATGAAGAGTTTAATCCATGAAAAAGATTACGAGTTAATTGAGAGATCAAAGAATGAGTTGACGCTTACGCATGCATTGGCATTGAAAGAAAGAGAATTACGACATTTACATGCTAATATTGAGATTGAAAGAGCTAAAGGTGAGAGTTTTCAGGATTTTAAAGAAGGGGAGATTTGCGAACTCAAAAACTCAATTCATAAACAACTTTTGAATATTAAGCAAAATTTGAAAGATGAACGCGCAAGGGAATCAGCTTCGAGTGCTATTAATCTTGAGATTGATGCAGATATGTTTGATGAGTATGAGGATTGCCATTTTTCAGAGAACAGGAAGTTGTATGCTAGACCTGAACAAAGCATAGTGATTGAACAAATGAGCTCTGACATTGACATTTTAGAAGGATCATTGAACATTGCTTTCAAAAGAATGCAAAATGCTGTGATTTGTCCGCTAGAAGAGCAAGTGAAGTGGATGATAGAAAGGGAAACAACATCAACTGTTATAAAAGGATACATCCTTGACCTCGAGCAAAAAGTTGAACTTTCTAGTAGATCTCCAAATGAGTATATGTTAGAACTGATTGACGAGATGACTAGATTGAGGGATGAACTTGAAACGCTTACCATTAAAGATGAGAATATCGAGAGAAGGGGTCAAGGTAATTATAAGAGTTTAGGTGCATCAGTCAGAGATAGCGAGCCTTTGCCTGATTCTGACTATATGGAAGAGTTATCTGAAGAGGATCTAGCAGATGAAAACACTAATCATGTTGCTAAGCTGATACAAAATCATGAATATTTTATCTGGAGACAACAGAGTAAGTCACTTGGTTGTAACAAAGTACTTGGACAAAGGCATTATTTATCTGCAGAAAGAGATAAACTCGGATGTACTGAGAGGAGGATTCGTGATTTAGTGGAAAAGATAGAGAGCATTACTAAATTGAAGGACGAAAAATGGATTAATATTCCAGCCTGTCTGGAACATGAGAAGAGGAAGAAAGGGACATCGCGTAATTATAAAAAACTGTTGAAAGAGGAGAGAATTAGATTCAAAGAAGAAAAGTTTGCATCAGAATTGCAAGCACTGGTAGTTGAAGATACACAAAACATTCTTTTAAAAGGTCTAGTGGAGAAGTTCTACCTTGAGTTGTGTACTTGTGAGAGTGAGAGCTTTATAAGGGATGAAATTTATTTGACCTTCTATAGAGAGGCAATTAAAAATTTTACTACTTCAAACAAACTTCAAACAGATATATGTGCAATCTTCACGCGGGAAATGATAAATGAATACAAGGAAAGAGTCGGAAGTAATGTCATTGAAATTCTGGGTAATGAAATGCGCAGGATTGTCTATGATGAGGTCATCAAATACATGAAAAATGAAGCCTATTGTGCAATAAGACAACATCAAGATTTACGTGATGTCGTACAAAATTCATTGAAGGTGGATGTTGACACTGTGCTGCTAAGAGATATTGTCAAAGCCTTGAAGATGGAAAAAGAGGCTTATAAATTTTATAATTTTAATAGGGAAGATATCTATTGGTTGATCGTTGATCCGAGTATGAAAGAAGTCTTGAATCAGTGTTGTTCAGAAAATTTGGTTTATAATAATGTGGGAAGCAGTTTAAAATCTACAGAACACACTTTTTCTTCATTGAAATGCCCAGAGCTGCACAAATACCTGATGCCAAAGACAAATGCTTATACCAAGGTAGACAATTTACAGCCCCGAGATCTGGATCTATGTAGCAGTGTAGATTCTTCGAGTCCATATGTGACCACCTTCAATTTAGTGAGTAAAAACTTTAGAAGTTTCTTGCATCAAATCAGCAAGAGTAAGGAACTACTGAAGGACCGGCATACTTTGGAGATTCAAATAGACAATATAGAGAGTTTACATGAAAAAGAGAAGTCTTTAGCCAAGTGGGATACCATTTTTGCACCTCTCATAAGATTTCAAAAGTTACTTTTGGATTTCAAGAACATGGCAGAACAAAAATTACAAACAAGTAATTTGAGGTATTCAATATTTACTATTAATGCATCATTTCTTTTTCTTGAAAAACTAGAATGAAGATCTGACTCAAAATTAACATCCTTTCAGGTTGGAAAAACTAAAGAAAAAAATTGATCTAATGTTTCAATCATCAACTTTAGTCAGGAAAAATAATCTGCTTTACAAGGAGGCATTTGTGAGAGGACGCTATAATCTTCAACTAGCTGAAAATGAGGTTACAACTTTGCGATAATTTTAACTTTTCAAAGAATTGATTGATATAACATTGATTTATATTTGAAATTAAATTTCTCCAATTTGATTATAGGTTGATTTGCTAGGGAATCAAGTTGATGCCCTCCTAGGCCTGCTACATAAAATTTATTCAATACTAGATCAATATTCACCAATTTTGTCGCTGTACTTTGATGTAAGAAACCTTCAAACTGTGTGATGATTAAAATCAAATACTTCTGGTTTGAAAATTTGCAAATCAGTGTGATCTGAGAGGTTGTGAAACTGTGTAGGTTTCTGGCATTTTAAAGCAGATCGATGAAAAAGTAGATGGTATGACTGCTAATGCAGCAAACTTGTGATAATTTAAATGGTATATTTCTGTTTTTTTTCCTTCTGTTAACCCAAAATGTGTGTACTCTATGCATTGTCTGGTGCAGGGATGCGGAAATAAGACAAAATCCTAGATTTTACGTCTGTGCAGGACTACTGAATGAATCTCGGATTTAAGTTTTGAAATTAGGCTACCAGGGTAGATGCCTGACTGTCTTTAGTTTTGAATGAATCTCGGATTTCACTTGAATTCGGTACTTTGATTATCTGATGTCTGTCAACTCAATGATGATACTCACATCTTCAATGGCGGTGTACTGATGTCATTGCTCCTGAATAAGCCTTTTTATGTTATGTAGCAAGATGATATTCATATTCTGATGATGGCTTATTTAATTTTTCCAGTCTTAGATTGTTCTTGTTTTTTTTCAAGATTAAAAACTGTAACACACATCAAGTTTGCATAGAATTGAACAGGAGGAAGGGATCTTGTGCAATGTACTCTGGTATTTTGTAAGAAATTGTAACTGAACACTCATATTGTGCAAAGTAACTAAACTAACAATCCTGAACAGACCTGGTATATACCGTGAAAAACTTCTCTTACATGGTAGAGAAGGTTAAGATGCCAGGTTTTTCTCTGCAGAATCGCAATCAAAACTGCAAACATCTTCTCATCCAGTGAAAAAGTATGCAAATAATTTCATTCAACTTTATCACACTACTATATGACAATGAGACTTCTCGATAACTTCTAAAATGTTTAAAGTAATACTACAAAATTTAATATCAGGAAGCTGCAAACAAACTTCTTATTCAAATCTAACAAACAAGGAGGTTATATTTCATGGGACTTGACGGCTTGTCATACATATGAACTCACAACAATCATTGTATTGTATACTTGCTTTCATTGCTCACGATGCAATGCAGGGACAAGGCTGATTTTACATTGGAATACAGGTATACCAAACGTCAACGATTCACACAAATAGTAGTAATAAGTTGAGTTGCATACATCACAAGAGGGGAATACAGTCTATTATTTCTCAAGAAGGCAGGAAGGGAGATCTGGACTATACAGCCATGGCACCGAACTTTCATGATTCAATTGGTATCTCTCAACTCAATACGGACAATTTATATGAGCATGTTATGTGGCATCCTCAGTTACTAGGTTCATTTCCCCACACACCATCCCAGGCGCCAGATGGAGCACCCTTGGGACCTTCCACGTAATTTGGACCACCTGGGAAATTATGAGGACCTGGAAGTCCATTTCCAGGGGGTTGGACTTTCTGAGGCTTTGTCCTGATTCCAAGCAATCTAAACACAAACCTAGCCAGCTCTCCATACAGCATGCCTGATCGATCAAACAACTGCATACAGTCCAATTTTAAACATTAGAATTTCATAATATATCAGATAAAAGTGCACATATTGACCATTACTCTTGGGAACCTAGACATAAATATACAATATTGTCTTCTGTTTCTAATACGGGATACAGAGAAAGTATATATACCTGTAAAAGTGCAGACATAAACATGTGAAACGCCTGAGTATTCTGGTCTATTAACATTGCAACACGGCCAAAAAAAGTTACCACACCTTGCATCTGCCAATATAAACAAAAGGGCAGCTATAATAAGTAACTTGGACAATGTGCAGTACCCTAAGGCCCCACAGTTCAAAAATATAGAAAGAAAAACTATTGCTGCCTCCCTAGACTTCTATAGCTCTCTTATCTGCAAACATGGATACATACAACAAAGCGTCTGGAAGGTCTCTACTGACTACGTTTAGCTGCATGTCAAAGTAATATAAAGATGCCACCTCCTCTAATCCTCTTCAATAGAGGTTCATTTTCAAAATTTTACATAACAATGAAATTTTAGACATATGACTAGTGGTATAACAATGAGAATTTGAAATAAAACTGTTCTTGTCAAACATCAATGACAGGTAGGGTCATTTGTTAAAAATCTGAAGCATAGGAATTGAAAGATTAAGATTCTGAATGAATAATAAATCTGAATCCTGAATGATTAATATCATTTGGTAACAAATTTTTAAATATCTGAATACATATATTTTACTGTGCACTTTTGATTAATAGGTAATATTTAATATCATAAAAACAATAAATGTTTAAAAGATTTAAAGGAGCAACAACAACAACAACAAACCCGGAAATATTAATCTTTTTTGTGCACAACAACAACAATATATTTTCAATTTTTTGTTTTGAATAAAAATATAAATCTTATATTTTTATAAAAACAAAAAATTCAAAACTATATTATTTACAAATATCTCATCCGAGCACATGCTTGAAAAAGATACATGTGGTATGAGCGATTCAGGCAGAATTTTGGAGCCGAATGGTTCAGGTGATTTTGAAATCATTCAGTTAATTAAAAATCTTCCAAAACAGTCTTAATAGCTGGCCGATTCATATTTGAAGTCATTCATATTTATTAAGTTGTAAACAAATGGCCTCGTAGACTCTTTTTGTGCACAAACTATTGACAAGGAACAAAGTCATATTCTACTTTGCAGCTAGACAGATTGAATCTGAAGATGCAGTTAAAGATATCAATTAGAACGGTCATTAAGGTCAAGAATTGTGTTACTGAAATATTCATCAAACATGAAATGTATATGTATCAAATACACTTAATATCAATAAAATACAAATGTATATCCAGAAACAATAAAAGTTATTCTGTGTCACTTACCACACGCATGAAAGAAACCCAAAATCCTGGAGGAGATGATGGAGCGGAAAAAGGATTGTTAGGGTCTTGATCGCCATATGGACCACCCATACCCATTCCCATGCCCATGCCCATGCCCATTCCTCCATAACTACCCATTCCACCTCCAAAACTACTATTATACATTCCCCCACCATACATCCCTCCACCATAGAGACCTCCAGTCCCCCCACCATACATTCCTCCTCTATACATGCTATTTCCATACATTCCTCCCCCATAAGATCCTCCAGCCCCATATGATCCGTAAGTTCCTGATCCATAACCAGAATTATAGTTTAGACCGGAACCATAACCAACACCTGAGAGTTTCACATTAAGCTAATCAGACATAAAATTAGTAGATTGAAAAATGTAAAATAATTCCACTCTGATAAAAAAACAGTCCATAAAATGGAAAAATTGCAAACACAACAATACGGTGATCAATACACTACATAACTATGCATACAATAGATAAGTACAGTGATCAGTACACTACATAGTACTAGTATATACTATCTAAGAACTTTGTATACAGTAAATTGTTCATGAAGACAAAGATGGACTTTGTGTGATTTTCTTGGGTGTAATACTTGATGGAATTTTGGGTTTTTGTCAGATATCAACAAGAAATAACATGTGCGTTTTATGATATCACAAGTTTAATAATTTAATGCAGTAGTTTGTATGTAAAGGCAGTGTAAATGTACACTCTCTTCAGTTTATGTTTACTGCAGTAACTAATGTAATAGGGAGTAATTTCTTCGGTTTGTTAAATTTATAGAGGCTGAGCTTCACTGTTGCTATAAGAAAGTAGCAAGGTAGTTGTAGGGCAATATACAGCAGCTATATATACATATTCTGCAAAAGCTAGTTATAAACATAGATTCACATATATGTGAGTTTGTTCTGCCTTTCATCCTTGTATCAACATAAACACTCACTTCTCTCATATATTCCGCATCTTATTAATAGTTTGTAACAGTTTTCTATAGAAAACTGTTACAATATGATATAGGCATGATTTATGGGGCTTATTTTGGTTGGAAGATGTACTGTTTCTGAAAAAGGAGAAACCTATACATTATATAGTTTTTACACATTCAGCTTAGAATATAGATAAGAATACCTCCTCCTAATGTGGTGGTATTGTTATATGTTTGCTGTTGCCAAGGCCGAGACGGTAGAGGTCTGCCCAGTGCATTACTGTTTGCAACTGTATTTGTGTCTGCTGCCGTAACAATTTCACCAGGCCTTGCTGTTCCAGAGGCTTCGACAATATCACTTGTGCTACCAGCGGATGGGGGCTTAAAAGGTGCAGGACCAGATGAAGATCCTGATCGCTCCCATGGTTTTGGAGGAGCACTGGTACCTGGAAGAATAGAATAATAGTACATATTAATATAGAATACATAATAGATGAATATATTGGTGCAATTTCGAGTAAAGAGGTGAAGAAAATAACAGTAGTAACACGATGACTACTGGTTGGACCGTTAATTATACAGTTGTGAC
Organism: Apium graveolens; assembly: GCF_009905375.1. Lineage (NCBI taxonomy): Eukaryota > Viridiplantae > Streptophyta > Magnoliopsida > Apiales > Apiaceae > Apium > Apium graveolens. The sequence goes on from NC_133653.1 coordinate 3,740,333, forward strand.
GGGCATAAACTGGGAATAAAATTGAAGAGAATCACAAATGCCAAATTAACAATTAACATTGTTATTAGCACCTCTTAGACTTTAATTACAGTATTGTTAAGCTACTTATATTAAAATGATGGCATCAATTTCATTGTTTCGGGTTGATAGCAAACCCCTAACCACGGTTAAAATAAAAAGTTCCAATTCAATCAATTCTGATGATTTACCAAACATAAAATTCGAAAGATGAAAAATAAAAAACTTAAAGGAATTCTTATTCAATTATCAAAGAACACAAATATAATATTGAACAGTAGATAAAAAGATCAAAGCTTTGACGCGAGTCTAACAATCGTACACGAAACAACATGAAACTTAAAATAGAGGAGTCAAAATCCAGGAAAGAAACGTAAATACACAGGAGATACAGATATTTTGAGCGATGATACCTGATTGTGGAGTTCGGTTCGGATTCTCCATCCAAGCGAGAGAGAGAGAGAGAGAGAGAGAGAGAGATGAACTTTTCTCTTTGGGATTTTCCTTTTTATTTTAAACAAAATTTTACAATTATTTGCTTCTCAATTCTAATACACACGCCCCCATCCCCGAACAACTAATTGTACAAAAACATCAATAATCAATACTACTATTGTTTACATATGCCTTTTATTATTCAATTATAATATATATTTTAATATAAATTATAACATTAAAATAGAGATCATATAAAAGTACGTTTTATAGATGCATTTTAATTAAAATTGATTTTAAAATAATTTGACATGTATTATTAATTTTTTAAAAATGAGTTGGACATTAAAAAATGTTAGAGTTAATTGTATGTAAGAGGATATTATGATTTTAAAGGGTATATCAAGGTGTACATCAGTTTTACCATTGATGAGAAAAATGCTCTTAAATACCGGACTTATTCGAGTACATAGTATAATTTTAATGAAATCATTGTAATTTTTAAATAAATTTTATAATTATAATTCATTCACATTAAAAAAAAACTTTCACCTAAGTTCTAAGTTAAGTACAGTACTTAGGAACATCAAATTGTTACTCTGATAATTAAATTTTAGCTCTATAATTAATTCTCTAATAAGCCCTTAATGGGATATTTACATTTAGATTAAAAATTCATCAAATAAAGTTATACACAGAAAAATTGTATATATCACCCTGGTCATATAATTCATCTCGAATTATGAAATTTCCATTAATTTTACCGCTAAATGTCTCTTATACTCATATTTTCAACGTTCATATTTAATTTTGTACTTGTCGGGTAAAAATTACAATGTTTTCCTGAACCCAGTTATTATAAACAAACAACTTAAGATTTTAAACGGCCTACTTGTTTTGGTGTTAATTCATAAAACCTAATATGCTAGATAATTAACACAGACATCATACTCCTTGGTCTTTTCTTTTCAACTTTCAGTCCCTTCCAAAGCTTTAATTTTTTGCACTCATTTTAATATCAAAGTGTCCTGTCAAAATCCTTAAAATGTGTACACAAGGTAAAGTACTAAGCATTTTGAAACAGCGGGAGTATCTTGTTATCTCTAGCAAGTACAAATATGACAGACTGATGCTCCATTGATCATCTTCTACAGGGTGCCTATCAGACCTTAAGATAACTGCAAAACCAATCCATAACTACATTTTCGGCTTTCGGCTTACACACACTCAAGTACAAGTTCCTACAAAACAAATGTGTAATGTCAAACTTATTTCTTCTTCTGGTCAGCAGCAATTCTTTTGCGGATCTCTTGTGCGGTGTTGAAAATGCCAAGAGTTGGCGTGTTACAGACAAAGCACTTCTTGTTCTTGGCGTGGTGCTGTAAACAACAATGATAATATAAGTTAGTTAGTAAAAGCTACCACAAACAAAAAAAAAGAAGAAGAATACATATAACATTGAAGAGGGCATAACTAATGACAGTGACAAATCAAATTTAAAATATTAACAACTAATTTGGCCCGAGTAAATTCCATTTGGTCCTGCTCCATCAACCACTACAATTGGAGAACTAGAATCACCATTTGGGCTCCAAAAATTAAACTACTCTGTGTAGCAAATTACTCGTGAATTCATGTTCGTGAGAGACGTCATCTTTTCAGCCCCGCCAAGATGAGAAGCCAACTTATATCACTTCTCAGGTACAGGAGTTTTCAAACCTATGTAAGTCGACGAGAGACCACGAAACTCACACAAATCGACTGACTTGACTCCATGATCTAATCAACTTGGGGATTAATTCCGCACAAATCCACTTTATGACAAACATTACCCAGTTAACTCGGTCTCAGTCTGACTTGACATAACTTGGAGCCCCATAGATTGAGCAACAACAATCAATGCAGCATTGATACATAATGCTGAGTAAAGAAGCACATGCAATCCAAGAAAAAATAGTTGTATAACTAGGGAATTAATCAAAGAATCTGGCAAGAGGAAGCTGCATTACTGTATTATACTCTACAGATCAATCCTATATAAAGCAAGCAACTGAAAGTCTGAAGCCAATTTTTTTGGTATAAATCAAAAAGGAAGCACATGCAGTTGTAATTAATTCTAAATTAATTGAAGACGAGAACTAAGTTGTATTGCGAAGAGCCACGCGCGCGGTACACTTGAGGTACACTTAGACAAAATAAAAGCAGCAGGAGGCATTAAACAGCAGTTCTAAAACAACTAATAGTCAGCCTCAACATAATATCTCTTGTCAAAAATCTTGTTGAAACGTCTCCAAGTAGTTGTATGCTGGTTGATGCACATGAAGCAGCAGGGTGCCGATATAGTTTTCATAAGAAAAAGAGATTGACAGATAGAACCAGGCATAATAAAGTTACGAAAGCAGTATGATTGACTCATCGAGCATTAGAAGACGATATGATTTAAGTCACATAAAACCGATAGTTCAATGAGCTCCACCTCATGCTGCTGGAATTCAGTATTCAGCAAGAAGAATTAAGGTAACAGCCATTTGCAAAGACCTGGAAGCTGAGACGACAAGGGGCGAGAAATTAACCAGGATTAATTATCGTGATGAGTTACACTCCTGTATAGTAGCTACGTTGAAGGATGAAATCCACTACACAACAGAATCAAGAATCAAGCAGCAGTATCGAAAAGCAAAGGGTGCTGGAATCAGTTTAAATCATGGCGGAGATATATGAACCAAAAAGCCCTCGAATTAGATCTGTAAATATGGAGTTGTGTTTATGTTGGTGTGGTACTGCAGAGTCATTGTGGTAGCAATGCTCATATGAGAAAAGGAAGAAAAAGCTATCCGGAAAAATTCAAAATTAAACTGTAAAACAAAAGAGCACGTAGCAGGGCTTGATTTCACAAGAAAAAGCTTTTTAATAACAAATATAGCCAACAAAACGAGGAAAACTGGTCTTTGTAGAAATAGAGAGGATGTTATCTCTCACGTCAAATCTCTTCACCACTTGAGAGAGAACTACAAAAACCTGCAAGACAGTAGAGGAAGCAACAAATGCTTTTACACAAGGCAAGCCTATTTAATTAAAAAATGCAGAATGGAGTTCTGTAGGAGTCGTGCAAATTAACACAATCATTGAATGTAAAAAAGACCAAGGGATGGGGAAAAAATACATTAAAAGGAGCAGCACCAAATATTTTGAAGGGAAAAGCAAATTTCTAAGAAATATAGGAAATTTGCAAAACCTCAAAACATGTGACAGCCCATGCTTATAGAAATTGCAAGTCCCGTATAGAGGAGAAGAGGTAAGTAAATACAAAATTTTGATTTTCGAATCCAGGAGCCTGTGACATTGAACGGAAATAACTTGTCTGAACACTCTTATTCATGGAATTCACGGGAAAAAAATTAGCAGGCTACCAAGGTCGATATCCGGCAAAGAGAGCTTTAAAGAATGCTCTCTAATGAAAAAAGGAAGTTAGCAGGCCGACTCATTATTGTCAGGTGTTTATTGAACTTGATTAAAAATACCAAGCTCGATTAAAGATAGCATAGAGCCTAAAGAAAAAAGCAATACGAAACAGGAAATCTCTCTGCAGCAGACAATTTCTGAAAAACTTGTACAAGTTATTGTTGCTATATTGCCAGAACTTACTGCACATCCAAAGCATTAAAAAGCTCATGTGAGCGATTGTGTATATGAACAAGTCAATTAAAAGGAGCTGCAGGAGTTTAATGTTAAAAAGGAAGGGAAGTTGAGACTTGAGCCCATGTACAAGAATGTAGCAGCTGGCTCTTTAATAAAAATGAAAGCGGTTAAAGAGTAGAGGTGGATGAGCACAACAATAGAAGAGTGCAATACATGGAATAACAAGCTACAACAGGCTTCTTAGAGCTCGCGATCATTACTTCTGACGACAAACTAGACTAAATTTCATATATAATTTTGTTTAGTGAAATTACATGCTAAGAGTTTGGCCTCCTACATCTTCATTCAGTAACTACCAGGAATCAAAAACCCATATCTTCTATTATGTATCAAATGGATCTGGGGTCTCCTACGTTGTAAAACGATGGTGATTATCCTGAGAATCATGTGCAGCTGCAGAAGAATGCGAAAAAACCAAAGAAGCTGGGATCTATGTTATAAAAATTTAAGCAAGCAAAGGATAAACATACAAATAATACATTGGAGCCTGCCATGGGATTAAAAGAGGAAAGAGAGCAGCTGCCTCCAATTTCCAATGAAGAGTTACATGATGAAGCAAAAAGCATCTATGTGGCAACTGAAGAACAATAAATCAATTCAAGCTATGAGGGGAAAAGGTGGGTTGTTTTCAATCTCCAAATACGATAAACAACTTGAAACTAACGCGCATATTGTGAGGGGAAAAAGGCAGCAGGAGAGCTAAGGGAGCAACCAGAACCAGATTTAAGAGTCAACGACCTAAATCAGCTCTTTGTCAAACCACTTGGTACTAAAAATTTATGGAAGAGGAACCTACTACTTAGTATCCATCTGTGTACTCAAAACCACATACTCATGACCTAGCGGCGGATACTAGCATTGAAGCAAAAAAGAAATACTCACGGAGCCAAAAATATCTGTCGCAATGGCTACTAGAAAATATAAGAAGCTGCAGGAGTGTAGTACAAAAAGAATAGATGAACAAAATCAGCCCAGAGTAAAATGAAAGTAGCAGAACGCTTGAACAAGACATCAGGCAGTGCAACTGGTTCCACCTCCAGTTTGCACTACAACACGCACTACAATCAGCATCTGCTCGGTAAAAGCAAGATAGGTTTTTCTTTTTCTTGCACTTCTAACTCTATTTCAAGCATAAGAATAGGTATTGTAAAAATTTATGCTGACAGGTCTTATAAAATATTGTATGTCTTCTGAGCTGAAAATTTTCAACTGGTAAACAAAGTACATTATATTTCTCCAAAGTTACCATTTGAGAAAATGTCACAGCAACGAGGATCACTTGGGGTATAAAAAAATCACTTGTAATCTTTACTACCTTAACTTCCTGATCAGTTGAAGCACGTCATTTAAAAGTAGGAGATTGTTTTGTTTTTTTTTATTTTTCATCAGAATAAGAAAAGCATGTCAATTCTGCGAAAAGCATATCAATTATGCTAATCATACACTTAAATTAACGAAGATGAAGCTGATTATACATATTTGAGTACATAAAGTGTAAAACTGGCTGACCTTTAATGCACAATGCTCGCAGAAGTAGTGCTTGCACTTGGTTACTACAGGATCAACGAATGGCTGGCGACATATAAAACAAGCAAAGGGCAAGGAATCATCATCTTCGTCACTCTGTTCTGCATCCTCATCACTTTCAAGTTGTTTCAGAGCCAGATTTCTCTTTCTAGCCTTCTCTTTCTCATCCCACTCTTTCTCTAACTGCCATCCTGACTTGTAATCTCCGCGATCGTGCATAAATTTACAGGAATCTCCGTACCCACAATACCCGGTTTCCTTGTAATCTTTACAAATATCTGGCTGATAATCAAACCGTGCTGACACCCTAATATGAGCTGATGCCCTAAGTGGTCCATGTGACCCACCAGCTTTCTCCCCTGCAACTGTTTGTTCTCTTCTAAACCCAGCTTTATGATCTGTATATGCATTGATTCCTTTGTATAGCTTGTCATCACCTTCACCTTTATTTTTGCCTTTTAATGCTGCTTCTGCTTGCTTAAGAACCCTCTCCCGGATCGCCCGAGCATCTCTTGAGAAATCAGTCTCAGTCTCAAGGGTTGCCGTTGCCCTGCTATCATTTTGAACTTGAATTTCACTAGAAGACTCGAACTGAAACAATGTCTGCTCCTTTTTGGTTTCAACATCTGAAGTAGTCAATTGCTTGGTGGGTGCAGTCGAAAAATGCAACTTATTATCCGCTACTGAGGACTTTTTCCTATTAAACATTAGTGTCTCAGATTTGGAACCTTCATCTTCTTCAACTCCATCATCCTCACTTAAATTCCTTTTCCTGATATTTTTATTTTTGGTTGGTTTTTTGAAAAATGTGCATACTGTAAACACGGAAGACAAATTAATACATATATGATTTAAAATAAACATTAGTTTTGTACTTAAAGATATGAAGTGTAATTATATACCTGACTCAGGTTGTTGAGGGGGGTCACTAGACTCTGCCATCAAATTAAAAGCCTATTACAGAGAGTGAAGGATGGAAAACTCGTCTTTCGAGTCACAATAGCTTCTGAAACTTTGCAAATACCAAGACATTAAGTTAGTTTAAATGCAAGGGGATAATAAGGTTCTAACTCAATCCAACACTATAAATTAGCTAATCATGTTTAAAATAATCAATTGGTAATATAGATGGAAGACAGGCCTCTTAATCCCTAGTAGATCGATTAAATATTTTATAACATTTGAAGATTAACAACGTGAACAAGACAACAAGTATATAACAATAACATGATACTAGAATGCTACAGCAATTCTGATGCCTCTGATAAAATCCAAAATTTTACGATAAACGCAACCAAAAGTGAAAGCAGTATCTAAAAAGCTTAAAATCGGGCAATTTCACATTCCGAAAGAAACATTCATAGATACGTAATTACGTATAAACATATTACTATGTGTATAGCTTTATAATCACAAGAGAAACCAAAAGAAAACAATTACAGTATCAACAATCATACGTACTTAGTATAATACCAGAGCAATGAATTCGAAAATTATCTACCAGAGCAATGAATTCAAAAATTAACAATCATACATATGCATCTATAAATAAATATACAAAGAGGATTTACATAAGAAAGCAAAGTTAGTGTGTGTGTGTGTATACCTGTAGGCTGTAGTTGAAGAGCTCTCAAATCTTGAATCAGATGAATAAACTATCCCCCTTTTAGTTTTATTCCCTACGCGCAGACTCTTTTTTGGTGGGCTGGATCATCGATTTAGATTGGGTCATTTCAAGTAAGACTTTGGGCCCTTCTTCCTTTATGCCATTACTATTTTATTATTTGCAGAGTAAAATGCAATTTGCGTACCTCTATTTTACTCATTATGCATGGTGTGCATCCTATTTTAATTATTGCAATCTTTGTACTTTAAAGAAACACAAATAATGCAAAATATGTAATTTCATTGATATTGAACTGAGATTTTATTTCATTTTTTTGGATTCTTTAAATCAGTTGTTATTGAACTTCGATTTTATATAATCTTTTAAAATCTGAATGTATTGAATTGGGATTTGAAATAATATTATCAAATCTGAATGTATTGAATTGGGATTTGAAAAAATGCTTTAAAATCTGAATGTATTGAATTGGGATTCTAAAAAATCAATCAAAATCCTTGGGTATCCAAATATTTATGGATTTAATTAACTCATGGATTTTAAAGTATTTGAAGGAGATTTTATATAAACATTTTGTATCGTGAAATCATGCATGAGAAGAAAATATTTGAATGCATTGTTAAATCATAACAATATATCAAAAAAAAAAAAAAAATCCAATATATATAGACCCATGCATCCAACTTTTCTTTTCACCGCTTGTCTTCCCAACCTTCTCAGGTACGTAAAACCCTAATCATCGCATCGTCTCTTTTTGTATGTTTTTGGTATACATATATATATATATATATGTTTTTTCGTATGAATGACTATGTTTGAATGCGTTTATTATATATTCATGTATGTCTAAGTGATTGATAAAATAGTATTACATGTGTTTATAACAAATCAATTTTATATGTTGATAATGTATTTATACAACTATGGATGATGTACAAACTGTTAAAAAAAGAACCAGTTATGATCAATGGTCACAAGAAGATAGCAACGCATTGTTAGAAATCATGGTTGATGCGGCAAATCGAGGATGGCAATAGTGGTGTCTTTATTAAAACAATAGTGGAAGAAAGAATTCTTGTCGCTCTAAATTCAAAACTTGGGTGTAATAAGAATTATAACAATTAGAATTTTAACAATTATTATAGTCGACTTAAATGGCTTAAAAATCGATGGATCTCTTACACAACTCTTTTGAAGTTTAATTATGGTTTTGGTTATGACTCAGTTTCAAAGAGGTTCACTGCTCCAAATGAAGTATAGGATGAGTGCCTAAAGGTAAATCCAAATTCTTATATTTTGTATATATGTAAGCACATAAATATTAGGACTAACGATTTTGCGTGATATTATTGTTGTGGACAGACTCATCCAAAAGATGGAAACTTGCGCAATGGAGTATGTGATGATTATGAGGACTTACAAATTGATGTTGGAGGCGGAGTCGCAGTTGGTAAAAATTCGACTGGATTGGGTAGTGTTACTAATGGAAGGACACTAAAAGCTAGTGAAGTGCAAGAGACGCGCATTGATGACTTTATAATCTTGAGGGCTTTGAAGAGAACAACTCATCACCGGTAACTCAAAAGAGACAGAAGCGAGTATGAGGGAAGTTATAACTCAAGTGGCAACAATCTTAAACATGATATTTTAGAACAACTTGCTAGGCTTACAAGCACTTTTGAAGGGGTTTACGACTTATTGCAAAAGAGGGAAAATGAGAGAACTTATACCGTTTGGGATGTTATTAAGGAGGTTCCAAGTTTAAGTGAAGATGTTCGTTTAGAGACATTTAACTTGCTTGACACCAAACCTAAAAAGGATGGTTTCTTGAGAATGACGCCCGGAGAAAGAACAAATTGCATACTCGTCATGATCTGCAAAAAATAATGTTTAAAGTGTTCTTTCACAATTATTGAATAAATTTATATCATTTGTGACATTGAATTGGAAAAACTTCTCTTTGATTGGGTGTATGATTATTATATTTTAGTTTTAATAAAATTAAGACGACTAAGTTTTTTTATTATAATACATTTTCTATTGATCAATTTGGAGTATCGTTGATTATGTCTGTAAGTTACTTGTTAATATCATGTTAATTAAAACTTCTTTCTATCCGTTGTAGTTTTTACAAGTGTACAGCTGCAACTTGTACTATTCCAACCTTGTCTATTTCGGAGGGTAAGTTGCTTCTGTTATTTCACTAAGATGATGTTCTTTTATATCTACTTATATGACGGCATGTAGGATGAATAGACTAGAATCATAACTACACTTATGGTTTATGTGAATTCATAACTACAATTGTACAATCACACGCTTGAAAAAAAAACATTTACTTCAATTTCATGACCTTAATAAATTGATAACTGATAAGGCCTGATCATATCCTAACTTTCTATTAAAATCATCTTCTGTAGTCTACAGGTCAATCCAAAAATTATGAAATAAGGGGAGTTACAATGTGCACTATTTGCAGTCGTCAGTTTCGTGAATCGTTACTGGTCATTCATTTTAAGTACAGATAATAATCAAGTTGACGACCTTGAATTAGTCATTATACACAAGGCTTTTGAGAATATGCATCCTTCTATTCCTTTACAGGAAGAGCTGGCAGAGCATCTTTGTGTAATATTGATTTTTATATGACCATTTACACCAAAAACTGTTAAATGTCATGGCTTTACAAATATACAAATTTGTGTCAAATTGATTCATCTACCTTCGGAGTTAAGATGAAATTTTTGTATGTTAGGTAAAACCTTTATTTGCATAATGTGCTCCAAATCTTGCTGCATGCTCAGACAATGTTTTAGCCACAAATGATACGAGACAAGTAATTCAAATATATATACGTGATAGGAATAAATTGCATACATGAATCCAAAATAGTAATATTTCATTAACATGATATGAACCTTGAGAAAATCAGTCAGCTTTTGATCTAACAAATACAACAAATCCGTTCCTACTGCTTTAAATTGTCTCAGTGGAGATCATTAGTGTAAGGGGAAAAAACATATGAATGTAAGCACCAGGAAAATTAACCAGCGTGCTTCTATCGACAATCCATTGAATCAAAAGTGTATGCAAATCTTGATAGCTGATAAGACCAACTAAAAAACATCGCAATCAGTAATTTAATTGGTTTCTATCCATAAGACTATCTCAGAATGTGGATTAAGCTAATTATTACCGAGAAGAAAGACAAGTCCTTATGTTTCACAGTGCATTACTAGAGTAATAGATCACATATAAATCTCTAGTCTAATAAATCACATTATAAGCCCTTATGTTCCTCCTGCTTGCTAAATAAAAGGAGTGTGCGGTTTTTTTTTTGATAACATGCACAAAGATCCAGGGGGCATGCAAAATAGCTTCATAGACAATGTTAAGTAATTACTTTACTGTTTTCATATTGCTATTAGAATAGTTTATAAGATAATAACTTTTTCCTCCTGTAACTTGTCTTGCATAGTGTTATTTTTTGTCCTTTCTAATGTGGCTATTACCAATTATTGGTGTAGGCTTCAGGTAATAGATTATTAAAAAATCTTGGAAAATAAAGTAGACGAAGAAGAGATGGAAGCAAAGACAGATAATGAATTTTATGAGACAGTTACGTTCGTATTGATGACAGTTGATGCAATATTAACCGTCTTAAGAGATTATTTAACTACGATGCATGAACCTATTAGTCTCCCTCTTATGCGACGACCAAGGACCGGATCTGATTTTGTCAATAATTTGATGAAAGAAGATCCACATAATTTTCGTGAATTACATCGTATGTATCCAAATGTCTTTCTCAAGTTGTGTAGTATAATAAGAGAGTGAACATTTTGGAAGATACGAGATATGTGTCCGTTGAAGAAATTGTAGCTACCTTTCTAATAATAGTAGGGCATAGTGATCTCTACTGTAATGTTCGGCAGAGGTTTAATCGTTCACACTTTGCTGCTAGTACAAATTTTAACAAAGTTCTGAAGGCTTTGAACATCATATCACCACAAATGATGGTAAAGCCTTGAGGTGTCTCCCCTAAAATATCCGGAAGTACTAGATTTTATCCTGACTTTAAGGTACTTTCTTGGAATTAAGATCCATTAATATAATCATAATCTGATTTCATTTAGAATGTAAACCATATCTTTCTGAATGAATTTAATTGTACTTTTATTAAGGATTGTGTTGGTGTTATTGATGGCATTCAGATCCCAACAATGGTACGAGGTCGAGAAGTAAGTAACTATGGTAATCGACATAGAATTAACTCTCAAAATGTTTTAGCCGCTTGCAACTTTGATTTGGAATTTATATATGTGTTTAGTGGGTTGGAAGGTTCCGCACATGACTCAAAATTGTTGAATGATGCATTATCAATGAGAAATGGTCTTGAAGTTCCCCCGAGTATATGTCACTACCTGTTTTCCTAATATAAATGACTTTGTAGTTTCAATGTCTGGCTTACACTTAATTATACACTTCACTTTCAGGAAAATATTATCTTGTAGACTGTGGATTTCCTAATCGTCATCAATTTTTATCTCCTAAGCGTAGTGTACGATACCATCTAAAAGATATTAATGGTGAAGGCACCCTAAAAATAGAGATGTGCTATTTAATCTATGTCATTCATCATTAATAAATGTGATTGAGAGGATTTTTGGTGTGTTTAAGTCACGATTTACAATATTTAAAGTTGCACCTCCATTATCATTTCAAACACAAGTTGAGTTGGTATTAGCTTGTGTTGGATTACATAACTTTCTTCGAAAAGAATGTCGCTTTGATAAATTTCCAATTGACGTGGTAGAGGACCAGTCTTCTGATATAAAGGATGACATTTTTGATACCGACCTTTTAAGTCAACAAAAACAAAGGGCAGACGCTAATGCTTGGAGAACTAGCATTGCCAATGTAATGTGGAATGATAGGCCTACTACCACTACAAATGAAGAGGAAGAAGAAAACGAGGAAGAATAATGAAGAACATCTTCCTAAATTGCTAATGAGATTTTAGCATCCTAAATTGCTTCTATTTTATTCCTCACTTTTGCAATTTATATCCTCTTGATTTATGAAATTTTACACTTTGCAAATTTTTAATATTATATGATTACTGAACTGAAGCATGTTATTAATGCTGAAATATTTACTCAATTTACTATTTGCTCTAATAGTGTGAAGTTTTTGGTAGTTAAAATGTCGACGATGTGACGCAATGTAGTGGTTGGTAATAGGCATTATTCTATTTAGTTATCTGTTAAATTAATTTATATAAAGGACCAACCCTTTCTGCATCGGAAGTAAATGATCAAGTTCTTCAAGCAAAATTTTTTGATCTTCTTCAGATGGTATAGCTCCCGAACTCACGGATCCAAGACGACTTCTAGAATCACATATACACCTATAGAAGCATATGGAGAAACATGAGCAATTTTAGCATGTGAATACGTAAACAATCGTGATGATGCTTATAGAAACCGTCATGAGTCTCGAAGCATGTGGATTTTAAGAGACAAGTGTTCCTGGGAAAATTTATTCAGTATCAATCTGCAAAATGGTTGGAAAAAGGCTCTTAGTGTCAATACGCAAAACAGTTGTCATGATGCTCAAGCCCTCTTAGATAGCGGTAAATATATGGTTTGGACTCGCACTTCTATACCGTATTTATCCACATTCTTTCTATGCGACCTTGATTTTCTAAAATTTTCAGAAAAATCTATGTTGGCAGCCACTCATCTTGATCTCCTATATGGATGCATACATTCCAATTTTGTGGAAAACCTGCTTTTGCTCAATGAAGATAGCCTATATTGTTAAAAGTTGTCCCACATCATTTTGGGGGGGGGGGGATATTGCTAGAATATAAGCAGCGAGATAACTCCATTAGTATGAGCTCTTTTGGGAGTGACCCAAAAACAAATCCGTGCGGGTTCGGCCCAAAATGGACAATATCATACTAATGTGGAGTTAGGACTGCTGAGTAAGCCTAACAAATGGTATCAGAGCTAAGGTTGTAACGGTCCATAACAATCTCACGTCTCTCTAAAAATGACCAAGGACGGCAAGATGAGCTACTATAGGACGGGTTCAAGTAAAAGGCATATGGACCTTCTAGTATGGGTCAAGGGGGAGTCAGATAGCCAGATGAACTTCTAGTATGGGTCGAAGGGGAGCCTGATGACACTGAAGGAGGCAGAATCGACAGGTGTCGGGCCCGATGTGTGAAGAGGGAGATTGTTAGGAGTTGTCCCACATCGTTTGTGGGAGGGGAAAATTGCTAGAATATAAGCAGCCAGATAACTCCATTAGTATGAGGCCTTTTGGGAGTGACCCAAAAACAAACTCGTGCGGGTTCGGCCCAAAACGAACAATATCATACTAATGTGGAGTTAGGTCTGCTGAGCAAACCCAACACATATCTTATAATACTAACGAAACTACAACAATTTCTGCTAAATTCAACCAAAAAGAACATATGAAATTTAGCCTTAATTTTCACTACATCATGTCATTTTTTAGTGTAGCGGTTTTATGATAAAATGAAAGTACAAATATTTTTCTTTTTTTTGTAGAGAGAAATAAAATATCTTTTATATCTTTACAATGTGCTGTGATATATGGTTCCCTATTACTTAAGTTGATATAGGCGGATCTATTTAGATAAACGGTCTATTAAAAACTAAATAAAAGGCACATGGGTAATGAGTTTGTAATTGGATTCGAAGACATACATGAGCTGCAAGGCTATCAAGATAAAACCTTAGACTATCACATGCAGATCTCAGGGTATTTTTGGGATATTATTGTGTTGATTTGTTTATGGTTATGGTTTTTAACTACTGTCTATTGTTTAGTTCTTTTCTGATGTTACATATGAAGTTTGTCATGTGTTGAAATCTATATAGGAATTCAACCTCCTCCGCCCAAATAATTTCTGGCAGTCTGGACGAAGTCCAAGATGTGATACCATTACTATTTCAAGAGACAGTTCTCAGTTTAAAGAGTAGAGAATATTAGATAGATGTACTGCAAATTCATCTGAACTTTTAAGATGGATTTTTACAAATCCACAAGAATCCACACAAAATCAAAGTAATAAAATTCAACAAAATCTCTACGAATTGATATGGAATTAAAAGAAAATAAATGAAATCCAAATGGAATAAAAATAATCCATGGATTTAAAGTGTCGTTCTTTTCTACAATTAGCTCTAATAGTAAAGTAACAAAAACCTTAAAATGTCAAAATATTTGCGGGGCACATATGTGAGACAATTATACTAGATAATAATAAATTATAAGACCAACAAAATATATATGAAAGCATAATATTAATGTTAACATACATAAATACATATATACATCTATATGCGTGTGTGTGAATGAGATTGTACCAGTCCAGTAATTTTTACGTTGTTTTGGATGTACAGTCAACAACAGAGAGCAAGTTCTTAATAGTTTTCCAACCTAAATTCTCATTCTTCTTCACTATCTATAAAAATAAAGAGTGCATCAAATATTTGACTAAACAACATAAAACAAAGTAATTGATAAAAATATAAGGTGGTCACTTAAAATAGAATATATACATATGATAATATATAAAGTATATATATATATGATAATATATAAAGTATATGATTTATACCTTGATATTTTCTGAGATATTTTCGATGATAGATTATACTTTAGCAAGGTTTTCCGTTACCGTTGCACGCACTATCATGGTTACAATCAAATAAAGCAATTTTATTATATATTGCACAAAAAGATGCCGGTGAGATGAATTTGTACAATAAAGGTTAATATTTTCTCATAAGTATGAAAATCAGGATCTCAATTATTTTCATGTAAGTCTCAATTTATGATTTTTGATAATCTTAAGTGAAATTGTTGCACTTGATGACTCAGCTCATTAATCAGTATTTTTCTTCCCCCGGATAAAAAACCAAACCAAAATCATAAAAGTTAAGAAAATAGCTTATTTATTCAAAACAACAATATATATCTTTTGTTGTTGTAACTAAAACATAAGAGTATGAACTACTTATTCGTTTAACTCATCAAATTATAAATTAAAATAATTGTCATGCATAAAGCCGTATATCTTCGTAGTAATAATACACGGATAACTAAATTATGCATAAGTCGTATATAGTTATGCATAAGGTCATGTATTATATTCCGACTAATTAATCGAGGAGAATATTGTTTTCTTGAAAAAAATTGAAGTAACTTCCATGTATTTAAAAAACTAAATATAACCAGTGATATTTAATCTCAAAAATAGTGCTTGCATCAACAAAAAAAAACAATTTTAAGAAATGACACATATCAAAATCAAAAAATCATACTGGTCAACGCATAACTAACATTTTAAAAAATTTAAATAATTTAAGTTGAGTCTAAAACATAAACTCACTTCAGATATACTTTTGGTGATACATTAAGTTAATCGAAAAACATATTTTAATACGATAGTTTTATTGAATAACATATCTTGGCCTGATCAAATTTTTAATTTGTCTCGGTGACTTGATGCTTGCAACCTTTATGCGCATGTTGTGAAATAAAGACTAGGGTTTGTTAGTATTTAGTGTTAGAGTTTGTGATTTTCGAGTTTTAATGGTTGTTCTCATGGTGGAGACTAGTTGTTCTCGCAAGATGCCTACGTATCTCTATGTTGTAGAGAATCAAACAAAAAATGTAGTTCTACGTTGAGGAATAGAGCCCTTTATGTAGAGGCGAGTCTAGGGTTAGACTCGTGTTAGGAGACTTGGTGGACAAGTCTCCAACTTAGATTGTAATTAGGACTTCTGTAAGACAAGAGATTCTCTATGCTTTCTTGTAGGAGTTAGTGTCCGTATTGGATATCATGTCTTTGATCTTTTAGTTGTATTGGGTCTAGTCTGTGAACAACTTGTGTTCCTGTACCTTGACGATCTTTGGCTCGTGGGCCTTGACGACTTCGGTCGTTTTTAGTCTGTAACAGGCATTGATCAACCTGGTTTATATTAGAATCTGGAAAGGATTTCCAAGCATAACTAATGCAGTATTTAATGTATTTTTATGATGTATTTGTTATCCATATCATTTGTCACCAACTTCCGGGAAGACTACGTGATTTTTGTGGAAGTTATAATGGTCTATTCGTGACTCAAGATACTTTCTGCCCATCCCGGGTATCGGCCCTTCATGCGTATTGGCGCTTCACATGTGTCGGCCTTTTATGAGTATCGTCATTTTATCGTAAAACGTGGAGCAATCTACACGTTTACAACGACTTATACTTTTTATTATGAGTATACACACTTGGAGCATTTTCAAAGGCTAGCTGAATAATGCTTGACATTAAACAGTCCTAATCAGGACTGAAAAGTGAGTTTCGATCACCTTTTAGCCTTCGTAAAGGTTAATTATAGGGTGAAAGTTGTCAACATGCCCTAATTAGGGCTAACCGGCCTAAACGGAGCTAATTTCCACGTACAAACTGTTAAATAGGCCTAAAATAACCTAATTTTAAGTTAGAGTACACTAATTGGCCTTAGTTGAGGCTAATTTGCTATAACCGGGGCTAATTTGTCTTAATCATGGCTAATTAATATGCATAAGCCACTAATTATTGGAGACATATGCAATTCGAGGCTAATTTTAAGGATGATTATAGATGCCGATGATGGCGGAGATATGTCGCCAAAATTTCAGGTGGCGTAGTGGTGAAGGATGACGTTGGAGTTGAAGGAAATAGCGGAGGGAGGAGGAGGGAGGGTGTGGGAGAAGGGGGCAAGAGAGAGAGGTCTGGTATTTTTTCGACAACGGCGGCATACGGTTTTTTCCGGCAATGATGGCGGCCGGTGGCGGGGGCTGATAGGGAAGGAGGTGGTTAGATGATTGAGATTAAAAATAAAACAAAACATAACTCAAAATATAAAAGTGTGAATAAAATTTAATCAATATATATAAAATATGTGGATAAGAGTGGTTCTCATATCTCATAATAGTGGTGTTCTCATTTGAGCAACTCCCTATATATATCTATATTTATATATTTGTAGTTTAATACGTTGTCGACTAGTGTCGACTAGTGACGACTTGACTTGTCGGACACTCTGGTCGACTCGACTTAAATCGATGTGCATTGTAATACTTTTCACACTGAAGAATTTGAATATTTTATGTGTTAAGTAATCTGAAAACAAAATAATTATTTGTTTAACTTGATTTTTATTTCATAATTAGGTTATAATTGACGATTCAAAGGGTTGTTTTGGCTGAGTTATAATGTTTTATTATATTTTTCGCTTGTTTGTCGGAAAAAAAAAATATTTTGACACCAATTTTGTATTGATTCCAGTTTTAGTAGTTTAATTATTCTACTAATATTTATTCTAATTTGTGTTTCACCTTAGTAGTAACGTTTCATTTAAATTGAACATAAATAGTTTTATTCTATATTTTAATATTTTAATACGTGTTAGCACATATATGAATTTAATATATTTGAATTATAATAGCTTAAAATAAAATCTAATAGAAGAAAGTAGTTTAAATAAATAGTCATAACGTATTTATTTCTAAAAATGTTTTTAAATATATTTAACTAATGAGTTAATTAATTAAAATTATATATAATACAAAAAATATATTTATATTATTAAAATAAAATTAATTGAGGGCCACCTTCTAATTTGTGAACAGGGCCTGGCGTCGGTTTGAGCCGGGCCTGCACAATAGTCCCAACTCCCAATCATATCCTTTTTCCTTTCAGTTCGCTCCCCCGGCCTACACATTAACATCAGGCCTATATTGTGTATCTCTCTCGGGTCTCTGCAACTTATTCATCATCTCTCTCGCGCTCTCTCTCTCTCTCTCTCGTAACAAATGGCAGTCGGCGGCTGCACTTACTCTTCGGATGATATAGTCATAAAATCGCCGACTGATAGACGACTCTACAGATATATTCGACTTAGCAATGGCCTATGTGCTCTCCTCATTCACGATCCAGATATTTACGAGTCAATTGCTAGAGAAGGAGCCGCTTCTGCTCTAGAAGACGAAGAAGAAGATGATGACGACGACGGAGACTATAGTGAAGATGACGATGACGAAGACGACGACGACGAAAGTGAAGACGATGACAAGGGGAAGCAAGGCGCATCTCAGACTAAGAAGGTTATTTATTTCTCCAAGAGTAATATAATTCAATTCATTGTATCCCTCGTGTATTCTATGTTTTATAATTATTTAATTCCAGGCAGCTGCTGCAATGTGTGTTGGTATGGGTAGCTTTTCTGATCCATTGGAGGCCCAGGGTCTTGCCCACTTTCTAGGTTAAACCCCGGTTGTCCTACTTATACTCTCTATTTACATTTGCACTAGGAAGCGTTTTTTATTATTCTAACTTCTCTATCGTTCACCTGATTTTCGGTAATAGAGCACATGCTGTTTATGGGTAGTACTGAATTTCCCGATGAAAATGAGGTGTGTCACTTTAGTTATTGCTAATTTTGTACCTTAATAATAATTAAATTTTCAAGCATATTTATAAGTGTAATTAATTGTTCTCTTTACTAGTATGATAGTTACTTGTCTAAGCACGGAGGCTCTTCAAATGCTTACACAGAAGCAGAGCACACGTGTTACCATTTTGAAGTTAAACCAGAGTTTCTTCAGGGTGCATTGAAAAGGTAATAACACATTTTTCAACCATTTCTCTTTGTTAAATGCATTTGTTATGAAAGATGAACTATATTTGTGAAAAATTAGAACCAAAATCCCTACTACATTCCATTCTAGAAATATAAAGTAGTGTTCATCGATTACAAGCGTCTATTTGTACATCCAACTTCAGTCATCATACTTTTCACTCTATGTAATTCATCGTTCCCCAACATTCTTCTTTCTATACTTGCATCATCTCCTAGCCAACCATATGCAGCTTATGATATCAATCTTTTTAATGCTGAAATTGATCCAAATGAATCTTTCTTCCCTTCCTTTAAAAGATTAATGATCTCATAGAGGAAGTATGAGATCTCATGTAGAAACATAGAAAAATTTGGATGATATGTAACAAGCTATTCTTGACTTGCAATTATATTTATAACTAATATTTAGCTACTCACTCTACTGCAAAATTGTTAGGAATGTCGACTTAAACCGAATAGATGGATATTGATCTGCTCCAAATCGAATAGATTTACTTGAACCCAAATCAATCTGAAACCTGAAGAGTTGAGATGAATTGGAGAGACCAAATGGCAACCCTTTGATCTAGTTACAAGTAATGGATGATTTACTAGTAATAAATTTATAAGTCAAATTATGTATATTACTTTTGAACATGTATGATTTATCATTTATGTACATAAACCACGTCGTCATCACCGACCATCATTGTCTCCGACAAGTTCTGTCACCTTCTTTGACGACTTTGGCCACATTTTAGACAAATTAATCTATTTTTATAACAATCAATATTTCTTTGTATAGTGTTCATTCTACGTGTAGAACACTGTGCATGACACTTTGTTTTTGCTTGCGGAACAGACACATTGTTTTGCGAGCTAGAAACACACAGTGACTTGCATAACACCTTTGTCAGTTCTAAAATATGCCCATTTAATGTCTCCTCATTATCTCCGACCCATGTTCTGTAACAATGCTTGCAAAATGTTTTTAAAAAATTGCAAAAAAATCAATTTGATTTTCAGTAACTATAAAGATTCTCTTCAAATCCAGAAAAGTCATTTTCAGCAAGCAATATAAGGTATTTTAATGTCCAGAACAAAGTCTTCTCCCTCATCCAAATCC
Source organism: Apium graveolens (assembly GCF_009905375.1). Taxonomy (NCBI): domain Eukaryota; kingdom Viridiplantae; phylum Streptophyta; class Magnoliopsida; order Apiales; family Apiaceae; genus Apium; species Apium graveolens. The sequence continues at coordinate 3,760,458 of NC_133653.1, forward strand.
GCCTTTTCACCTTTTGTGCCTTCAACAATCATGCATGTACAACAAACGAATAATCAGAGTTTTCTCCATGACAGCTCTTGTAAGAAATCATTTAATCATCCGCAACAATTCTCGTAGAATAGAGTATCCAATTTGCATAAATGATTAACTTGTTGTATTACGATTCAAATAGTGTAAATGATAATTTAGTTTATATAACCAACTGGGAAATAAAAAACTAGGGAAGATTTATCATCTATATGACAATTTAAATGATATAAAAATAGCGTAACCAAAGTTTATACTAGATGAAAGAGGCATTAGGCTTAAAAGTTTGCCAGAAAACTTTGTGAGATTTTCAATCATACACGATAATGAGTTTGTCTAATGATTTGAGATTCGAGGGGAAAATGGTTGTGATATAGAAGTGCTGGGATGAGAACGATAGTCGCTGTGTTTCACTGGGGAAAATGACAATGTGCGTCTCACTGGGAAAAATACAAAGTGTGCACGTATGTATCATATATACATTTGTGTGAGAGAGGGGAGAACAAGAAGAGGGACGGGAATACACATGAGAAAAGATACTGATGGGTTGAAAAAAATTTAAACGATTTAGAAGAAATGTGGAACATTCGTTTAGTATAAAACTAAGGGTGTGTGGTGTGGTCTCTGGGTATCCAACTTAATTATGGTTACCATTGAACCCCGCCCTAATATATATCACATATTATATAATAATGTGTTTAAGATTTTACTATAATCTATCAATTTTTTATAAGAGCATAGTGAATTTTTTAACTATAAATTAATGAAACAACATATTAGTGATTTGTTTTAGCTTTTCATCTTCAACAGCATAGTGTTTCTCCTATTCCAACAAGAGTTTTTAGACATTTATGCCAATAACTGTATGTTTTACAGATTTTCTCAGTTCTTTATATCACCTTTAGTTAAAGCTGAAGCCATGGAAAGGGAGCTGCTAGCCGTTGACTCAGGTATCCCATATATCTTCTAATGGAAAGTCATTTTCATGTATTAAGTTGCTTTTTTTTTTCCTACTGTTTCTTCACTAATTTTTGTATATGTCATATCACATAAAACAAACTTGTGCAGAATATAACCAGATAGTGCAGAATGATGCTTGTCGTCTACAACAACTTCAATGTCATACATCAACATCTGGTCACCCTTTGAATCAATTTTTCTGGGGTAAGCGACTCTTTTGGCATCTCTTGTTTATGTGTTGAATATTATGAAAATGTTACACAGTAACTGACGTGCTATTTATTTCTTGGTGGAAGGTAATAAAAAGAGTCTGGGTGATGCTATGGAAAAGGGAGTTGATTTGCGCGAACGAATATTGAAACTATACAGTGACTATTATCAGGGTGAACTAATGAAGCTAGTTGTCATAGGGGGAGGTGATTTTATCTTATGCAATTTCGTTTATTCATTTTCTTTTTCAGCTGGCTATTTATGCCTCGTTTCCTCGTACTATTTCTGCTTACTATTTAGGTTGAACTGATTTTGGTGAGTTAAACTAACTTGTCATTTTTTCCGCCAGCACAGCACATGTACTGTGGTTGGTGGCATGCATGGTGCACCATATCCTTGAGCATGTTGATTGTGCTAGGCTTTATTACGGAGATGGTCTGAAGTCTGTTTGCAATGAAATATTATGAAAGTCGAGTAATGTTTTTTGCGAATAGTGTTGGTTATTTTGAATAGTTTTTTGTCTTTGTCATAAGCACAGTGTTGTTTAATGCACAAAATACACAAAATGTGCAACATCTGATTGTGAAGCGCGACTAGCAAAGGCGTTTTTTGCCAGAAAAATGTATTTAAGATAATAAAATCTATAAATAATAATATAATTGTTAAAATATTAAACAACCAATAATACTTAAAATAGTCCGAAACAAAGTAGAATATCAAAGCGCTCGGGGTGCCTTTCGACAACACCGGTTATCCTTTTGAATCAATATCTTGATTTTGCTGCGCTTGTGAATTGTGATTACGAGATGTAACTTTTTATATTATTTTTAAGATTGGGACATTAATAACAATAGACACTGAGAGAGATAGGGTAGACGGGGAAAGATAAAGAGGGTCTTATGGAGGGGAAGTCGAGAAGAGGTGAAGATTGCAAACCTGTGTGAGAAAAGATATGCATGACTGATGGAGATTAGAGCGAATAAAGGGATGAACATGAGATGATAGACTAGAAAATATGTGAGATTATAGTAGAGTTTTATTTTCTTACCAAAGGGCAATTTAATATTTTTTTTGAATGTGCAAGCTCTTTTTTGTAAGCACGAAGCAGGCACACTTATACCTCAAGTTTGATTGATAATCACACTAAATTGTACAGTTTTAACTTTCAGAGTTTTTTCCTGGCTGGTTTATAAGGTCCTCGTCGATGCACCTTGAGTTTTTTAGGTTAAATAATGATTTATGAATTCATCTTTATGTCAAAGGGTGTGACATTTTAAGTGATGATGCTGATACCATGATACATGCTTAAATCTCACATTTTTTAGTATAAAGCTCATGGGCTGGGATTATGCCTTGTGTAACATATAAGAAATACCTGAAGTCAATTCATTCCTCAATACCAAATTTATGAGAGATGATTAGAGTATCCATCTCTGGTGTTACATTTTTTTATATCTTAAATGAAAGCACACTTGAGCATCTAGTCATCTAGTTAAATTTATTCTGTTATCCAAATAGTTAAATATAGATACAAATTAGATTTTACTTGTACTGCTGTCTGCTGACATATTATACTTTATAGGTTGTTGACAGTTCTTCTTAGCAACAACTAACAATTTTTTAGAGTCTAACATGTCTTCGATTATGTTCCTCTATTGTATGCTGCCATAGTATACCGAGGGAACTAACCTTTGTGAAAGAACTTATGGCCAATAATTGTATGAATTTGCTTAAGGTTTTAATGAACATGTAAGACATAATGCACATGTGAGACTAGAAGTAATTGAAACTTTTAACTTGTTTTTATGGTTATTTCAAATTTTGCAGAGGCACTGGATGTGCTGGAAAGTTGGGTTCTTGAACTTTTTGGCAATGTGAAGAGTGGAGTTGCATTGAAGCATGAGTTCAAATCAGGAATTCCAATTTGGAAAACTGGTAAACTTTATCGGCTAGAAGCTGTTAAAGATATTCATATGCTGGATTTATCATGGACATTGCCCAGTCTTCGGAAAGACTACATGAAGAAATCAGAAGATTACTTGGCTCATCTTCTTGGGCATGGTAATGTTATGGTTGCCTACATCGAGTATTCGTGTTTTTTTCTGTAGGGGGACATCATTTTTAATTAACTATATTGAGGCATCTATCAATGGTTTTGGCGCTTATAGGGTAAATTATTAACTTTGCTCAGTTTGCTGACCAAAATTGATTTTAATTATGTTAGTTTGTATATTTGTTTATTGGCATATTTGAATTCCTTCACTCTTGGTTATCTCATCTATCCTTTTCAGTGTTTGTACCCATCATGAATTATCGTGCCGGTGTTTGATGTGAACTTGTGTGCCGCACTTATAGTTAAGATTTAGTTTACTCCTTTATAAAATATAATAACATGTGTAGCGTAGGAGCTCTTGTCTCAGAGCTACAAATTATATTTTGGATAATTGGGAGTAAAATAATGGAGTGGGGTTTGATTCATAGATTCTTAAATTTTCTACTCCTTCCCATAATTGGCCGCTTTGACTTTTGCATGTGTTCCAACATGTTTACAAAAAAAACTTGTACCTGATATTTTTTTTTGTTTTTCGTATTTTGAATCTTAAAGTTTCGTAGAAAAAAAGATATTTAAAAAATGTTGTGTGCGAGTATGTTTTTTATACGTCTTAAAATGCATGAGTCAATTGTGACAAAAGTTATAGGGCAGGGGATGATATTTATTTGCTTTAAGATAGAGAAGGGGAATGCCTGGCATAAGCATATTAGGTCACTATAAATCATGGCAATGTCTATGTTACTCAAACTCAGATGTCCGAGTGTCCAAGGATCAACACGACTCGCCGTCGTATTTGAAATTTTTTAAAAAATGAAGGAAACGGGGAGTCGGGGACACTGTCCAAATTTTGGGCAAGGGTATGTATTAGAAATAGTTAAATTATTATTACAAATAATTATTACGTTTTAGACTTGAAGTATGCTTTCCAAAACGCTTACGTATAAATATTCTAAACAAAGAGAAATTTATTTTAATTTTTTAAGTAAAACATTTATTTATTTCATTTTCTTAAAAATACTAAAAAGAAATTGTAAACTTTTTTGTGTTTAATTACTTGTTAAAATATCTACACTGTGCCAAGTTTAGGGAGCAACTGAGAAAGTTTTGTATTCCTATAGGCTATATAAGAGGCTGTGCCCCTTTATTAACATGAACCAGGGAAGTAGACAAATTGTAAATATAGATTTTATACATACTGTTCTGCCTTCTCTTTATGTTCAATTTACTGAATAATCCTTTTCAAACACAGAATATGCACGTGCAATCATTTACTCTCCTACAGTCTTCTCTCTCTTTCTTAATTGTGCTAGTGCCCCATTACTAGAAATACATATATCGGGTCTTCAAAATTAGACCACTTTTTTTCTCAGAGGGCAAAGGAAGCTTGCATTACTTTCTGAAGGCTAAAGGATGGGCAACATCTATATCTGCCGGGGTTGGAGATGAAGGAATGCACAAATCTTCAATAGCGTATATATTTGGCATGTCTATACATCTCACTGACTCTGGCCTGGAAAAGGTAGTTCATTATTTCTTAATATCTAGTGATTATGCAACAAAAAATACTTGTTATTATATGAACTCCTGTCTGGCACTAATGCTTCTTCGCGGATACTTATATGTTGGCTAATGTTTTTCTAGTAGAAGAATTTCTGAAGTAGAGAGAGTATAAGGATTCCTATACTTGTATCATATTATATTACTATTGTTTTTTCTGCCCCTAAACCGATATTTTCTCTGTATTAACAAAATTGAATTATGAACACTGGAATGCACATGAGATCTCTTAATTTTATAATAAAGCTCATCGCAACTTGTTGTACTAGTGAACTATGTAAAGGGAATCAAAACCTAAACTTCTGCTTAGTTAACGATAAAACCAAAGTGGACTAAAACGGCGGTAGATGTTTGTTTTGTTAACTTCAAGTCTTCAACTATATTGAACTATTTAAAGAGGATCAAAAAACAATAAAGCCAAAAGAATACTGAAATACCCATGTAGCATTTTCTGATAACTTCAACTATAGTCATATGCCACCTACTACACCATAGCATAGATAGTGCACCCATGTTTTGCATATATTCTTCTGCATGTCATCATCGAAAATATCTCTTGCTTAACATTTTACTAATACATGTTTTCTTTAACTGGCGCTGTCAATGAGATAGATCTTTGAGATCGTTGGTTTTGTTTATCAATACATTAAACTCTTGCGCCAAGTTTCTCCCCAAAAATGGATTTTCAAGGAGCTCCAAGATATTGGAAATATGGAATTCAGATTTGCAGAGGAGCAACCTCAAGATGACTATGCTGCTGAACTCGCAGGTTATATTTATTTTTTTCACAATTGATTTCACTAAACATCAACTTCATAGTTCAAAAAGTTGACTGAATAAAAAGTTGGTAAAGACTGTAATTTAATTTTTTTCTAGTTAAATTGTGAAACGCATTGCGCGCTTATAATTTTTGGGCAACATGGGACTCGTTCCATCTCCCGGCTAAGTGCTCCGTAGGCATCGACTTTGGAGTAAGTGAAAACATGATAATTGCTTAACTTCATTTGTTAAAATACTAATAAGCGAGAAATTTATAGAAAGGAATATGATTCTTCATCTATCGTACAGTTGACTATTTAATAAGATAGTCTGACCTGCAAGTACAAGAAACGGAACAATTGTGCTGAAGTTTGTGGAATTTATACGGACACATCAGCATCTCATGCTGCCAATGAATATGAGTTAATAGCTAAACCAAAAAGAATAAGGTCAGCTTTACACCACATGTTGCCAAATATAGCCTCAAGATATTGGTAATGTATTCTTTACACTGCACTATAGAACCTCGGATCTTGCTCTCTTGCTGACAGCAGCATAAAGCAGAGCTTATACTTGTCTGTTTGCATAGTGTGGTATTAAGCTTAAAATACATTAGTACTTCATCTAAAGTACTAGATCAAATTAATGTAAAAGATTTAAATTCTAATGATCATAGAAGAAAATGTTAATAAAATAGTACATGTTACATTTATGGAAGTGATTAATGGTGTTTCAACTTTCCCTTTCTCTCACTTACATTCTTCCTACTTGATCATATTATTTGAATTTGAATATACTGAGAATTTTGTTTTAAATTTTTTTGTTCTAGACCTTTCTTTAATCTTTACCTTAATCTCATAAAAAACAGAAAAAATAGTCTGATAAAAAAATGGCAATACGAGACAGATAATGGATTATTAGCTGCACACTAGGTGCTTCTAGCTTGAGAAGTGAGTGATTCTACTTTAATTTTTCATGGATTGCATTTTGTTGTTTTTTATAATAATTATCTTGACAGTGCTACGATTCTCAAGAATCTAGTCGATATTTATGACGAAGTAAGATCATAAACTCTTGCCAAGATTAGAAGTCAAGGTGGTGTTCATGGAATGAAGAACATCAGAACATGCGTCACAAGATGTTCTGAAAATACTGCATCTCATATGATTTTGTTGTCAGTTCCTATATTAAAATTACAGAAACTGGTCCTTTGTCATACTCTTAAGTTTGCGAAGTATGCTCATTCAGCAGCCTAGAATATAATTTTAACAGTCAACATATAACTCTGCTGATGTAACCTGCTCAAAACTTTTTGTTTTTACCAATTAGTACTGATGTAACCTGCTTAGAACTTTCTCGTTGCATTGAGACATCTTTTCTGATTTTCTAGCAAATGCCCTCTTCAGTGCCTTGTTTTATTTGGCTAATTTTGGATGAATTTATGTATCTTTACTTTGTTCCCTTCAGAGAATCTGCTTGTTTACCCACCAGAAGACATTATCTATGGGGATTATTCCTACAAGGTCTGGGATGATAATATGATCAAATATGTTTTGGGATTCTTCACGCCAGACAACATGAGAACTGATGTAATATCAAAGAAGCTTCATATCACACAGAGTATACTTCTTCCCTTCTCTTTAAGAATGGAACTGCACAATTTTTTCTCGGTGTTTTGTACGATTTATTGACATGTCAAGGTGGAATAATTTCCGGTGTACGGAGGTTGATGGTAGTGGTTTTTATTCCAAAGTTTGCCAATCTTGTTTGCGTTAATAAATAAATTTTAGGCATATAAGCAAGACAGTTCGTGTGGTCTATATGATTATATGCTATCGGTTACTGCCTAAATTTTTACGCCTTTCAAGTGATTTGCAATGTTCTACCTTTCATAATATCTGAACTAGTCTAACCATTCTTTACGAACAATGTTGCTATACAACTTTCTTTAGCATTCTGAAAATCATGACCTAGTGAAACTTTACGCTGTTTCAGAGTACAGTTGTGAGCCATGGTTTGGATCACAGTATGTCGAGGAAGATATTTCTCCAACGCTAATGGAATTGTGGAGGGATCCTCCAGCAATTGATACTTCCTTACATCTGCCTGCAAGAAATGAGTTTATTCCTTCTGATTTTTCTATTCGTGCTTGTAAGGCCTCTGGTGATACGACTGATAATCCTTTCCCAGTATGTATACTTGATGAAGAATTAGTGAAGTTCTGGTACAAGCTTGATAAGACTTTTAAATTTCCTCGTGCAAATGCATATTTTCGCATCACATTAAAGGGAGCTTATTGTGATTTGAAGAATAATATTTTGAGTGAATTGTTCATTCACCTTCTCAGAGATGAGCTAAATGAGATTATTTATCAGGTTAGTTACTTAAACATTAAGTATTTATATATCTCAAACATGCTGGCATTACTACTCTAGTTTTTGATAGAAGTTTATCTGCCATTTTTCATGGTGAACCGTAAGTGGTAGTCATAGCAAATTCATTAGCTACTATATATAAATTAAAATATATTGGTAGTCAGTGACCAGTCCTGCCAGTAATTGTCTTTCTGGTACAAGTCCATTTCCGTCTGTTACCTACTGCTTAAACTACCATAATTTTATTATCTGGAGTAAGGGTTGGTTAGCATAATGTCACAGTATTCTATTGCTATTTTGACATTTCGTTCTGCAGCCTCATCAATGTTCTTAAAATCAGCACCTTGAAATGAGTATAGAAGTTAATTTGCTATGAAATTTGATTCTCCTGTGTTGTATTCTCTTACTTCCTCTCAACTTTTTAATGAAGGTGTTTGTATACAAATTGTCAGCTAAGATCTACCTCAATGGGTATCTTCGTTACAACACAATGGAAGAACCACTTTATTGTGAATAACTAAAAACCTGACGGGACAGTATAAATCCTTTTATCCAATATCTTACATTCATAATCAAATAAAATAAAACTAGGATTCAGGTGACTTTCTAAGAAGTCTGCATTTGTTAAAAATAGTGGAAATAGCGCGAGGTATAGGTTTTAATAACAGTTAAGTGTTAGAATAAGAAAACAATTCTTTACCCTTTACAAATATGGATCTATTATAGGTTAACATTGTAAGAAACAATGGGCACCTAAGATGTATCGAGAGTATTATACATTTTGCTTCCTATGCAGAAATATCCATCTATATAATTTTTGTATTACCTTTAATCTGATAAATGACGTGGTATGTGTAACTGAACACTAATGGAAACTTAATGCATGCAGGCTAGTGTGGCAAAGTTAGAAACTTCTGTATCTCTTAACAGTGACAAGTTGGAGTTAAAGATCTATGGCTTTAATGATAAGCTTCCAGTTATTTTATCTAGAGTTTTGTCGATTACCAAATCTTTTGTGCCAAGAGATGATCGTTTCAAGGTATGCACAAAAGTTTTCATATCATGCTTGGCCTCATTTTGTATCCATACTTACGTTTATGGATTAGTAGGATACTATGATTGCCTGCTTTTCTGTATATTCCAATTAAAAGTTTTTACTGATAGCAAATTGTATGTACGTGATACTTGTGAATCATGCCTTGATAAAATATATAACTGTTGTAGTCATATGCTTTTCGTTTCTTCTGGTCATCTGGTATTCTAGTTGATGTATTAATTCCTATATTACTCATTTAAAAGTTTTATAAGCTCAATTTTTCATACTACAATGCTTGGATAAATTAAGGTATGTTGATGGAAAGGATAGTTTCTGTAAATTGAATGGTATCTCTCATGTCAGATGTCAGAGTATATTAGGAATGACATTTGATCTTGAGTTGGTGCATATGATATCCTAGATGCTGACCGGAATTTGCAGGTTATTAAAGAGAATTTGGAGAGAACTTTGAGAAACACCAACATGAAACCACTTAATCATTCATCTTACTTGAGGCTTCAAGTCCTCTGTCAGAGTTTCTGGGATGTAGACGAGAAGCTGAAATTACTGGATCATATTTCTGTTTCTGATGTGAGAGATTTTATCCCTGAGCTCCTTTCCCAGGTGTGCAAGTGTTAGACTATCGACTCTGAACTAAAGTAGTGCTACATCTTTGTCTGGCTACATAATTAGTTTGTTGTAACATAGTTATTACTGTAGTGATACAATATCAAAAGTTGACAGACAGTAGTAATATAAAGTATGCAATTCTTCATAAGCTGCATAATAACCGTATTCACTATTCAGTAGTTACACCACTTAAATTGTAGTCGCACATATGTGGCCAGTGTTATTAGAGCTGCAATTTATTGATTGCTTAAGAAAGAGGTGTGACAATCATATATATAATAGTAAATGTGAAATTAATATGTTACTTAATGAGGAATCAACATCAGGAATACTATATAGGCACAGTTAGAACTTAGAGCAAGTCCAGTGCAATGCTATAAGTGATGCCATTTCTATAATTTGAAATCAAATGTCAAAAATTTCAACTCCAAAGGAGTTCTATACTTGGATGCAAATATGCATATATGCATCCTTGGTTCTAAATTTGAAACCAAGGATGCATTTATGCATCTAGCCACATCATCATACCACTACAAATGAGATGCATGTTGTTGTACTTTAAATGAAATTTAGGGCAAAGTGACAAAATTTAGGTAAATAAGGAAATATTTGGTTTCAAATTGCATCTAGTATTGGAGTTGAAGTTTTGTTTTAGCAACAAAAGATACTTTTTGATGCCAAATTATAGCAATAACTACAGCTATTTTGCATCTTGCATTGGACTTGCTCTTGGAAAAATTAAAAAGAAAAAAAATAAAGAAATCGAAATGCTGATATCAAAATTGTAATACTGGTGCTTCTGTAGAACTGTATTGATCTTGTAGTTTGACAAGAACAACTTTTCTTTGCATGGTAAATAGAGCAGTACTGATACTTGATAGATATCAGTTTCTTAATACCTCGAAATTTACTCCTCTATGAATATATTAATATCTACTCCTATAAAAAAGGAATTGATTAATAAGCTCCAACATTACTATTTTAACTCCAATGGTAATTTCTTTGACATCAAAATTACATTATTACCCATTGTATAAGTGAAGAAATTATATGAAAAAACAAAAAAAAAAGTATTATCCTAATTCTGCAAGTAATTCTGTTGTATTCTGAACATGGTTTTTTATCCGTTTTATGCAGTTGTATATTGAAGGACTTTGTCATGGTAATTTGCTTGAAGAAGAGGCACTGAACATATCAAACATATTTAGAAGTTACTTTCCTGTGAAAACTCTTCCTTTTGAGATGAGACATAAAGAGAGTGTGATGTGTCTATCTTCTGGTTCGAATCTGGTTAGGGATGACAAAGTGAAAAATAAGCTTGAGCCAAACTCCGTGGTTGAGGTAATTGAATATTGACTTGCTGCAAGGGTAATGTCTGGCATGACTCTTTCAGCTCTGTTTACAGTTGTATGTTCATTTGGCTTTCTTGCAGCTATATTATCAGATTGAACCAGAATCAGAGGCAGATCTCCCCAGAATAAAAGCACTAATAGATCTCTTTGATGAAATTGTGGAAGAACCACTTTTCAACCAGCTCAGGTTAGGTCAAGTGTTACGTTATAACATATCATTTTCGTTTTAGAGGAGTTCTTGATTGTAGGAAAAGCAAACCTTATTTTAATTTGACAAGGTTTTTTTTACTTGTTAATGTAGGACAAAAGAACAGCTTGGTTATGTTGTTGATTGTAGTCCGCGGGTGACTTATCGCATATTGGGATTTTGTTTCCGTGTTCAATCTTCAGAGTACAACCCCAACCACTTGCAAGGGAGAATTGATGAATTCATAAATAGCCTTGGAAAGTTATTGGTAGGCATCCAAGTTCCTTCAGTTTCCTCCATCTCTTTTGTACTTGGCTAATTTCTTTCTTGTTTGAGTATTCACTTCTTTGTGCAAAGAGAAATGTAGTTTGTAACATTAATTGCAACATAACAAAAATAAATTATATGATGTGGAGCCTTCATATGAATTGCAGAATGGACTTGATAATGAATCATTCATGAATTACAAAAGTGGCTTAACGGCTAAGCTTCTTGAGAAGGATCCTTCCCTTGCCTATGAAACAAATCGTTTTTGGGGTCAGATTGTTGATCAAAGGTAACCATCTTTGTGGCGTCTGTATTCATTTATCAGATGTAATGTCAAACAAGTTTTGCAAATTGCTTCTCTTATGCTGATGTCAAACCTATTTTTCATTCTCTTTCTAGTGATGTCAGGAAATGTATTTGGGTCTAACTCTCAACTCAGTGGCTAGTTGTAAAATTTAATAAGAATGATCGTTATCCTGGGGAATTCTTTGGGCAATGCACCAGTAGATAGATGTTAATTAGCAATCTCTCTAATATCTAAAAATTTCAGGTATATGTTTGACTTGTCCGAGAAGGAAGCAATTGAACTCGAGAGCATTCGCAAGCGCGATGTTGTTAACTGGTATAAAACATATATGAGACAACCATCTCCAAAGTGTCGGAGACTTGCTGTTCGACTCTGGGGTTGCAACACCAATTTGGAAGATTCTGATGTGCAGAAAACATCAGTACAATCTATCCGGGACATTGCAGATTTTAAAAAATCGTCTAAGTTTTATCCAGCTATTTGTTGAGAAATCACTTATTCTCCAAACATCATGGTGTAAGAGGCGCGGGGACATACATCTTTAACCAGCAAGGAGGGATGGTGTCGTAGTCGTTTCGGAGAAGAGAAAAGAGGCACAGGCGGCATATGACGAGCAATCTTGAACAATTATTTATTGCCTTACAAAAGGTGGTTAAAAATGATAATTTATTTTTACCTTATTCAAATGCAGTTTTGAGTTTAGTTGTTTTAAGTAACTACATTGGTTTATTGATATTGTGGACCGTCCTAATTAAATTTGTGGTGGACTGAGCATAATAGTCACATGAATGAAATATGTATTTTGCATCATACTAGCATGGTTATGTAGGTAGATTATAGTTAAAAAATTTGTAAATCTAAATGTATACTAAATTTAAATCTAGTTTTTTTTTCTCTGGTAAAACATGACACCTTTTTGTCGATAACCTCATACCAATCAATCAAATATTGATTAATACGATTTTTTTTGTAAAAATACAAAAGATGTGAAGAGTTTAATATTTAAAAAGAAAATAGAAACGTGTTAAATTAATATTTTAAAAGTTAAATACCCATTATATTATATTTAATTAATGCATTTCCTAGCTGTTTAAATTTAAAAAAAAAGTTGTGCTTGACGTTTTGGGTATTTGAAGTAATATATGTGTAAGATTTTCGATAATCAAAATTAATTGTTTGAAATATTGATTTATGATTTATAGGTATTTTTGTAAAAATCGGGAATCGGGGAATATCGGTCGAGTTACCGGTTTGAGATTAATTGAAAATCTGGGATTAATCGGGAGTCAAAATTGAATGTGTTATAATATTAAATTATATTTAATATATAATTATGATTATATTAGTTATTTATTAATAAATATATATTTATTATATCATATTTTCTATAATAATCCATATTTAAATGAATATAGTATTTTAATTTTCCTAAATAATTATATATCACAATAAATAAAAATTCGTAAGAATTAATTGGATTTCAAAAATCAAATTGGCTGGATAACTTGCAGGTTATTAATCGGTTGAATCAAAGATTTTTAAATAGGTGATTTTAGAAAAATTGAATAATTATTAAAATAAAATCACTGATTTATGAATAATTTATTAAAAAATCGGTCAATTTCTATATAGAAAAAGGAGCCTAAGAGCAGAGTTGGTAGAGGAATTTGTATAGGATACAAGTATACATACGCCACACAGTATAGGAAATTGAATTGGCAGTCGTAGTTACTCCACCCGACCGACGGATGTAGTAAATTTAATAGGAGAATATTACTGCGATTGCAACAACACAGTGGTAGGTTAGTAGTAGTAGTAGTAGTATATGTATGTATGTTTATTATTAATTGCTGCAGCTATTTCCAAAACTACGGATCCATTTCATCTCATTCATCAGGAGGCAAGTTAATTTGTGTTTCTCTACTAGTCTAATTATTACTATTATTATTATAATTGTAGATCTAGGGTTTGCTACTCAATTATTCTTCATTTCTATAAGTTGTTGATGTTGTGTTTGTTGTTATATTCAGAGGTGCCAAGGCTTTATTCACTTTGATTTATATTTATATCCTACTAAATATAACTTACAAGTATTGGTGTTCATGATTTATTATGATCATGTACTTGTACTGTTTGCTTCTTTTTTTAATTTTGCTGGTTTATCCTAATCTAGGGTTTTCATTCAAACAATTATGACTGAGAATCAGCATCATCAGCAGCAGCGCTTTCAGCTCGGGACCATCGGGGCTTTGGGTTTATCTGTTGTTTCTTCCGTTTCCATTGTTATTTGCAACAAGGCCCTCATTACCACCCTTGGCTTTTGTTTTGGTCAGTATGTCCTTCCCCTCCTATTGCATCTGCGCTTCGTTTCTTAATTCTATTTTTTTCATTTTACTTCAAATAGTTGAGATTAATTAAGCCCCGAACAATACAAAAAATATTAGTACAATTTTTCCTCCTTTTAAGGCAAACTATCAAACACATAGTGTGTTGACGTGAATGTGGCATCTTCTTAGATCCTCGATTTGTGAAGGCTGCTGCATTCCTTTCTTTGATTATGTGTGTTGGTAAATTCACATTTGTTATTGAAACTCATTTGTTACAATTATTGAAACCAGCATCGCGTCTTATAGATTAATTTCATTCAAAACCCATTTTCTTTTTAGTTTTTTGATTATGTGAATAATATCTGATGCTTGTGGTTCTAAATTGCATTTTGAAAACTCAGCTACAACTTTGACAAGCTGGCACCTACTGGTCACTTTTTGTTCACTCCACGTGGCTTTGTGGGTAAAGCTATTTGAGCACAAGGGTTTTGACCAAAAAGCTGTCATGGGTTTTGGGATATTAAATGGAACATCCATTGGACTTTTGAATCTCAGCCTTGGTTTTAATTCAGTAGGATTTTATCAGGTAAGCTTTCTTTTTTAATTCAACTTCCCACACTACTCATTCACCAGACTCTGCCTCTAGCCTTTGTTAAATATTGATATATCACTAGAGAACCAAGTATTGAGACTTAATTACTATTTACTTTTAAAAGAGGTTAATATCCACACCCATCCGTTTTCCCTTTGCTAGAAGCATATTTGCCAGCTTTTTAAATTTGTTTATTCTTAGGCCTTGTTAATATGTTATTTGTATAAGGGAAACTACCCTTCCTCCACGCATGTCCAGATCAAATGTACATACCAGAAACAGGTCTTCATATTTTAGAATATGGCTGAGTGTCAGTGTCTGACCCTCTACTCTTTTGCTTTAATTGCAGATGACAAAATTGGCAATCATCCCCTGTACAGTACTTCTGGAGACTTTGTTCTTCCGCAAGCAATTCAGGTAAAGTCTTATATTTCAATCTCAACTCAGTCATACTCTCACAAGTACTATACACCTTCAGCTCTGCTACGAATTTTGTAATGGTTGGTGAAAAGTAATTTCTGTAAGTTTGTAACTTTTTAGAATTCAAATTTCTTGAAAATTAGACATTAGAAGTACAGATCCTTCTTCAATGATCCTTGACCTGGAGGTCAAATTTTGTAGAATTTCTCATAAGATGAGAAGTTCCAGTCTGATGCAGTTTACAGTTTATAACAGAGGCCTACTTTGAAAAAAAATCTTTTCATAAATGTTTGCTATATTTTTATAAGGCACTGGCATGTGCGTCCCTGCGAGTTCTTTCTAGATTACAGCATTCTCCTACAGTATTTATCCTTGTACTTTTTTACTCTTTTGACTGTTATCATGTTGATTTGTACTTAATAAACATATATGTCATGTATCAATTTTAAAAATAATTGAAACCTATTTTGGGAGTATCTGATTCTACTAGTACAATTTAATTTATTAAATATGCGTATATGCTTAATGCTTTTCATTTAAACTGCTGCAGTGATTAACGCTGCTAGATAGTGACGATATCTGTATATTTTAATCATACTCAATATAAGAATTCTAGCTGTTGCAGTTCATGTTAAATGACCGGAGTTGGATTCACAGGTGCCCTGTAATCTTTTTTGTATTTGCTATTTTAAAATATAAATTTATAACTGAACTGAATAGTTAAAGTTTATAGTGGCTTGGCAGTTAAACTTTTTTTTTTTTAATTCGAATTTATTTAACCGCTGCCCGTTCAGTTGTCTATTATTAAAATCTTTTTTCCCTTTTTCTTGTTTTCAATAATATTTTTTTAACTTAAACAACTACTATAAGGCACTAAGGTCCTCCGAGTTAAGGCAGTATTTGCCATTAGCATGTGTTCAACTCTCACCAAAGGTGACGGATGAATAGTGTTTGGTAATTGACGAGGTTAATTGATAAAGGTGTCAGGTTTCAAAGTCGCTATACTGAATTGAGTTTGGTCAAAAGCTGAGGGATGAAAACTGCAATTTACTCTAAATAAATATCTAGTAAAAAAATTGTATGTACCAAATCTAGCAACAATTTTAATAATAGTTAATTAAAACAAAAGAATAAAATGACAAAAAGATATGTGTTTAGTCAATACGATTATGTGAACTTCCAGGTTGTGAATAACTCAGGTTTGTACAATCAGTTTAATGTAAAATATCCTATATAGTAGAATTATTATTAATTGTAGAACTTCTTAAAACTTCAATGCAAGACTGAATTTGAGGCAATTGTACAAGTTTTCTTTCTATACTTGGGCCCCAATATTGCCAAAGAGACCAAGAAGGTTATTAGTGTATCCCAATTATACCCTATTTCTGGAAGGGAATATGAGAAATTTGGGATTTCTAGGAATAATAGAATATAGCTTAATTGGCTCCTTGCTGGATATTGTCGCTGCTCAGTGGGCAGAGACACCTGGAAACAAGCCATGGATTACCATGAGATTTGAGATTATATCATTTATATGTATCAGATTTAATTCTACCTCCAATAATCAATAATTTTATTTATTTATTTAATACAAAATTTGTTATATAATTATTTTGGGGTATGCTGAATCAATTGTAGCCCCGGCACTGCAGCAGGCTATATAGGAAACCGGAAATTCACTGAATACTCCGTTCACCAAATGATTCAGTTCGTACTGGCTGTCAAAACTGTTAACGCCACATAGTCACTGTTCCTATTTGGCTGAATTTTATCCATCTTCGCACTTTGCCTATTAAATTGGCAATTTTTACACTCATGTTGCTTGGGTACTAAGATGTAAAAGCAACCAAAATTTATCATATACTCCGTAGTACATACAGATTAAGCAAAAAAGACATCTAAAATGCAAGCTATTGATGGGCTTGTGTATACTTTAAATTTTATGGACTAATTATGTAATACTGCTATTGACTAACTACATAATACTACTACTCATGTCTTCTATGATTAGACGAATCAAATTTTCGTAAGTTTATATTGAAGGGTCCCGCTTCTTGAATATAAAAAGGCATATGTATATTACCAAGGGATAGTGCAGTAAATTTGTGAAATTATGTGCTGCTGTTAGTTCTATATTATTACCAACTTGGGAATGGTGGAGTAAATATATGAAATTATGTGCTGATGTTTGTTTTATTTTTTATGCATGCTCAATGTGCTTCCATGATTATGGCGTGCAGTAGAAATGTCCAGCTTTCGCTTACTGTGCTCCTGTTGGGTGTTGGAATTGCAACTGTTACGGACCTGCAGCTCAATTTTGTGGGCAGTGTTTTATCTCTGCTTGCGGTGCTTACCACTTGTGTTGCTCAAATTGTATCCTGACTTTATTTTCATGATGCATGTGATTCATATGCTTCCATTTTTATTGACTAATTTAAATGATCTAATTTGTAAAAGATATGCTGCTTTTAGAAATTGAAACTTACCAGCCTGGAATTGATTTGATCAACTCCCTAGTCATTGTAATTCCTTGATTAGTTGTTCACAGATGACCAATACCATTCAGAAGAAGTTCAAAGTTTCCTCAACGCAACTCCTATATCAGTCCTGTCCTTATCAGGCTTTGACACTGTTTCTTGTAGGCCCATTTGTGGATGGTTTTCTGACCAATAAGAATGTATTTTCTTTCAACTATACTCCGTATGTGCTGGTGAGACTCATGACCAATCTTTTCTTAATCTTGGAGGCAGTTAAAAATTGCATTCAGTTTTATATACCCATGTTACTATTTATTTGTTGCCAACTTTATTTCACTATCTGACTATATCTATTGCAGGCATTCATTATATTGTCCTGCCTAATATCAGTATCAGTAAACTTCAGCACCTTTCTGGTCATTGGAAAGACATCTCCAGTAACTTATCAGGTCCTAGGACATTTAAAGACATGTTTAGTTCTGGCATTTGGCTATACACTTCTACGAGACCCGTTTAGCTGGAGAAACATTCTAGGCATTTTGGTTGCTGTTGTTGGGATGGTACTCTATTCTTATTATTGCACTCGTGAGAGCCAACTGCAGAAGGCTAGTGAAGCATCAGCACAGTTGTCCCAGGTGCATTCACGCTCATAGATTTCTAGTTTTGGAAGACAGATTTGCCTAATTAAATTATTTGATGGGAAAGATATTTGTTTTCCCTTCACGACTTTAATAATATATCCTAATAGAATATAACTGTTGATTGCAGGCAAAAGAAAGTGAAATTGACCCATTGATTACCGTAGAAAACGGAGGTGATGTTCAGAATTCCCCTGCATGGAAATCCAAGAAAGACTTGCAAGCGTGAATTGTGCTTGATACTTAATTCATTGTAATTAACTTTTTGTATCTTCTGAATAGATTTTCACAACTTGATCGAAGAACTAGCGTTTATTAACAACCATAGCTAAAAATATTCAATTAAAGAAAGTAGACGTGCTGGTAAATGATACGATGTTGCTGGTTTATCGAGGATAGAAACTATTTGTGGAAACTGAAAAAAATAAGAAGAAAAGCCCTGTATGCTTACAGCAAAGAAAAAAGTTAGGAGTTTACCATTCATGTTTTCTAGTGACCTTTTTGCAAACAATTACATTTAAAGTATGTGAGGCTTGTGTCTAGTTGTATCTTGAGGATTTATCTTTCCACTTTTTATACATATGATTTGGAATTGAAAATGCAATGCAGGACATCCAAACCAAGAAATCAAAATATTAAAACTGGGAATACAATTCACCAATTAGCCATAAACTTCATACAATACATTCAATTTAATTTTCTCTTTAAAAGTGAAGCACATCATACAACTGTACTATGAACCGCATCAAGGATGGATATTTCTGTATCTTTTTTCCCACTACTTCACCATTTTTGAGAGTGCAGATATTTGACCTAGGTGCACTTCAAATATCCCTTGCAGGAAACTTGTCAAACTCATCCAAGTATAAGTTTTGTTCCTTCTCATTATCAGTATCGGACTCCGTCTCAAAAATATTCGACAGGGCTTCAGAATCTCCATAGTTCTGAAGCAGGTGTATGCAACTGCTGCAAGCCATAGTTCTGATGAGATGCATCCACTCGAGTGTTGTTTCATGTCCATATCTCTGCCCTGGGAGTGTATTGCTTATGACCTTTTATAATACTCAATGTGTTATAAGTGCAGAAATGACGTGGATCACGTCTATGGGAGACTTAACTCACTAACAACTATTTCAGTAATCAACCGTTAAGATAACCTGCTGACTCGTGTCTTCCCAAATAGAGTATCTCTTAATTAACCTAAAAGGAATCTGTGATCAGATTTCCAAATATTTGCCAGAAATCCCAAGAACCCAAGAGGTCTCGAGTTCTTCCAGAAAATTGATATCAAACTACCATCCCTTCTGACTAGCCAGACGATACTAGAAAAGATAACTATCAGAAATTTAATACACCAACCTAAAACTATGCAAGTCTGGTCACTTAAAAGAACAGCCTGCTAAATTACTGAAATAGTTAAAAAAAAATTCAATTTTCTCAGAGCATTGCAATACCAATAGTCAATAGATGGACAAATCCTTCAAAACAAAAACCCACTTCATTTGGATTAAATATATGCTAAGAAACAACATTCTACTTACAATATGTACTCCATTTGTAAGTTAATATATGAACTACCACGCCAAAGTACAAATATGACTAGAGAAACAAATATT